>NC_081560.1:17640847-17709395 GCF_022355385.1 Mustela nigripes
GGGGGTGAGGCTGGGGCCCAATAGAACAGAAACATCAAGCTGTGAGGGCAATGAGGCTTTGAGCCTGTGAGCACCTGCACACAGGCCCCCGCCCATGGCTTCTCCAGGGGAGCTCGGAGATGGGAGAGCGCAGGGCTATCCCCGAGGGAGGAGGCCCCCTCCTTCCCCCCTCCTTCCGTAGTGTGTACTGGGAGGCCTGAATTAATGAAAACTGGAGGCCGAGGCCGTTTGAATGCAGTTGGAGCTTTGTGCTGTGACAGCAAGACTTACCAGGTAAGACAAAGGTGTCTTTAGGCCCGGTGTTGTGAGATTAGCATAATGGGGGTTCTCACCAGTCTGGCCTGAGGTGTAGAGGGCGTGGGGGGTACGGGACAGGGAGAGGCAGGGAATCCCCAGCAGGAGGGTGTTTTGTATGGTTTGGGGTATTTAACAAATGCTTGTAAAAACCTGTACCTGTGTTTTTAGTGGGTTTAGGTATCAGGGTGTGGAGACGATTTCCAGGGCTGGAACCCTGATTTGAACAAGTGTGCTGCAGAAAGTCAGGTCTGACCTGCCTCCGCTGCCTTGGACCCAGAGGTGGGGAGCAGGGGTGGCTTCATCTGAATGCTCCCTCTTGCTGCCCCTGTTTCCGGCCATTACACATGGGTTAAAAAAGAAATCGCTATTATTAAGCATTTTCGACTAGAAGACAGCCCCGCCCCCTCCATGCCACAGACTTGGCCTCTGGAAGGGGTGGGAGTGCCAGCCTCGCCTTTGTTTTTGATCTCTCTCTTCCTCAACTGCCCTTTGGTAGGTTCTCAGCCGAGAGAGAAACAAACTGCAGCTGGGAAGCCCAGAAGTGGGTCTGCGGAGAAGGTGGTCGCCCCTGGCGTCTCTTCTCCCCCCCCGTCACAGGCGCAGAGTTCAGTCGCAGCTCCTTCTCCTGGAGTTCGGGGTCACGGCCCCCTGGTGCCACTCTGAACTTGCACTTCTCTCCGAGGGGGGGCCTGCTCCCTGTGCTCTCCACCCTTGCTGTGCTCAGGCACCCCCCACCCCACTGCTGAAGTCCGACCCTGCTTTCTGCCTCTAAATCCTCCGGACACCGGCTCCCTCTAGTTTGCTCTCCGTTTTGTCCCAAATGTGGGGTGATACACACTAGGAACTTTTGAATGAATGAATGAATGAGGAAGGGAGGGAGGAAGGGCCCTGGGGCATCCGTTAGGAATCTCAGGCACGTCTCCTAACAAGCCAGCAAAGCTGCTTGAGGTGAGGGGCGGGCTGTGTTTGGTGTCTCGGCTCCCGGGGTGCACAGTGCTGGGCCTCCTGCTGCTCGTGTCCTGTGTCCTGTGGGACACTTGGACAGGCTTCAGGACCTCGTGGACTAAGGCTGGAGGCTGGTTCTAGCTTCTTTGTCTAAACGTCTCCAAATGAACGCAGATGGATGTTCGGCTGCAAAAGCCTGTGGCCCTCTCCTCTGCTGCACCAGGAGCCCATCCTAGCTTTTTTGGCCTTTAACGATCCTAGCAGTCACATTCTCGCCGCCATGAGCTTTTTCATTCCCTTTCACAGTAAGCCTTGCTTCCTTCAGAGGGGAACCCAGCAGTCTGCTGAGTCACTGCTGCTCTTTTTTAGCTGAACTTTTCCCCGTTTATAATAAAGCAATAGATGCCGATCGAAGAAAACTAGAAAAATATGCAAATGACTAAAAATCACCTGTAACTTCAGGTTGAAGAAACAACTCTTCTTAACAGCACATTTCCTTCCATAACATTGTTTTACACAGTTGGGCTTGCGTAAATATGTTTGTATCCTGCTTCGTAAACACCATGATAGCACGAGGACATCTGTGTAGGTTACGTTGTTCGACATTATTTTGTCAGACTAGAACTAATGCTGAGGTGAATGGGGGTGAACCACCACCTCCTGCCATGGGCACTTGCTTCTCAAGACCACCGAAATGTCCTCTCCTGAGTCGTAGAGTCAAAGGAAACCTTACAAACGGTCCTAGTCCCTTCGTCCCCTTCCACAGAGGAGGGTCGGTAGCTCTGGTCTCCATCTCCGGAGCGTGCTTGGCCCCTCTCTGTGATCCGCTAAAGGACCCGCAGCTTCATCGACACGGACCCCGCACTTACTTACGGCTTCTCTATTGTCCCTGCTCTACTCATGGCTCTCAGTATTACATTTTCATCTTGTGCCAATGATCGAGATTCCCACAAAACTCCCTTCTCCTCTATTTTGTCTTATATAAAAACAACCAAAAAGACCCACCCTCATCCTTTTTTTTTTTTTTTTTTCAATTCGTTCTTCCTGCCCACAGACTCATGACATCCAGTACGCAGAGCAGTCGTTCCGCAGAGCTGGGGCTGAGGGCTCTCACCATCTCCCCGATTCCCACCTGTCCCCTTCCCTCAGGACGCCCCGAGGGGGCCTCACCGAGCGCCCCTGCACGTCTTTCATGCCCGATGATCGTTTGTCCAGCACCCGCGGGAGGTCTGTTCTCGCTAGGTGTTCAGTGAGCCCTTGGAGTGTGGCCCACGGTGGGTCATCGGGAACCCACAGACAGTGGCCCCTCCAGGAGCGTGCGCCCTGCATTCCGGGACCTCCGACTTAATCCCCCAGGAACACTAACCTCTGCTCTCCCTGGGGGGTTGTGCGTCTTCTGGAACTTGCTACGAAGGGTAACTTTGCTACCAAGGGTGCCGCCTTTCGTGGCAGCATGAACAATCACCTGGCCTTCTTCCTGCTCCTTTAGGAACCGGACGTCTCCTACTAGTCTTGCTCCCTCCCCACCTCCCCCCACCACCCCCCAGCTTCCACTACGGTGGCTTCTGCTGTATTTTCCAAGAACTTGAGGCAAGTCAGGGCTCTGACACTTGCTAGTACCTCTGCCTGGAATGCTCTTCTGTTGTCCCAGGTCTCCCTCCCTCGCCTCCCTTGGGTCTCTGTGCGCCAATGTTGCTTTCCCGGGGAGGCCAGACCACTCCCCACTCCTTGCATCTTCACCTTGACTGCCCCCCCCCGCCCCCACAGCAGCCTCTGGTGCTCCCGGGGCCCCTTGCCCGCCCTCTCTGCAGCCCTCTCCCATTCTCAACCTTTTCTCGTCACAACCCCCACTCGGATGTAAACTCCATGAGGGCCAGGACTCGTCTCCCGCTCATTTTCATGTATCTCTAGTTAGCTGACTGGCTGTTTATCTACCAAAAGTCTATCTTTCACTGTTATGTCTCCAACCCCCAGGGCCACCAGGCACAAGGCAGACACTCAGCGACCGAGGGACATGTGAATGACTGAATGGGCTGAGGCAACAGCACACCGAGGTGATCAAACTCCCGGCCGTGTTTACTCCTCTGTCCTGGTTCTCCTCCTTCTGGCCCTTGTGTTCTTCCCATTTCCTAAATGTGGGCTCTCTGCAAGAATGTCCTCTCTTTCTCAGATCTGTTCTCTGAGCCGCCAGCTTCCAGAGCTGAACACGGAGAGGAGGACGCACGAGATGTGGGCACAGCTGGGGTCAAGGGCAGTGGCCCCCACCCCCCACGCCTGCCCAGCACAGCCAGCGCCAACGGGACTGCCCGGTAGAACCTGGACGGTATCACTTTGTTGTCTGAACAGAAGCTTGAAAGAGAAAACAGGTGGGTTACTAGGTGGTTATCAGTTAAAAATTCACCTCCCGGCCTTCCTGTTCATTAATGATTTAAGAAAGCTGGAAATGTGTCCTATTTCCTTTGGCAGAGAAAGGAGCGAGCAGAGCTTGCCCTGAGAATTCTCTCTGGTCAGTGGAAGGCGTAGAGCAAGCAAATCTAATTTGGCTGAGACCTTGCTCGTAGTTAGAAACAGACCAGCATCTCGCGGGCATTTACTCTGAGCGAGCATGGGGAAAGTACTGCTTTGTTAAGTTCTCACAAGAGCCCTGGGGGAGCCGCTCTGTGGTCCTGATCTCCGTTTTCCAGAGGAGAGCCTGAGGCTCAGTAAAGGTCAGGCACTTCCCCATTTCCCCACTTCCCCACAGCAGGTGGATGGTGACATCTGTCAGGCAGGTTGGTCGTCATCACTGTGGAACCTGCCTCCCCCCAGCCCGGCACGAGCCTGCTGAGGCCCGGGGTGCACCATTGTCCGTGTTTGTCCTTCACGTAGAGGAGACAACGTGGGCTAAGGCTTCTGGGCACAGACGTGGCAGCTGCGTGTCCTGGGGTCAAATCCCAGGCTGACCGCTTCCCATCTGTATTACTTAACATCCCAGGGCCCGGTATTCTCATCTGGAAAATGGGTCTACTAGAACTTATTTTGTAGACGTTGTAGGAATTAAATGAGGTGAATTTATCTTCAGCATGTGGAACATTACCTAGTAAGTACTATTTTAATTATTATTACCAGAGAGAGGAAATGGAAACTCCTAGAAGTTAAGCCCAGAGCACCACAGCCCGGCAGCGGTCAGACGCTAGAGGAGACAGAAGCAGAGCTCCCCCCCCGGAGGACCTGCAGTCCTGGAAGGGTCTTCAGCAACGTCTGATGCAGATGCTGTGTCACACAGGGACGGGGACGTAGAGCCGGCCCACCCCGGCGCAGGTCTGGGAGCTTGGGCCTGTGGTGTCGCAAACCCCCACCCCCACCCCAGGCCGGGTGAGCCACGTGAATGGAGAGCGAAGCCAGGGAAGTTAGCAGAGTAAAGCCCGCCAGTCTGACAGGGGAGGAGCTTAGCTGTCGGAGGAGGGGGCCTGGCCCGACTAAGGCCCCTTGGGCTGAACACAGGACCAGTGTGTTCACCGCTGGGGTGTGGCCCTGACAAAAATAAAAAGGGAAGAAGTAGGGGAAATGTGTCATATTTCCTTTGGCAGAAACACGAGCCCAGGTTCTTAGTTTTCAAAACTGGGCCGCAGTGGTGCCTCCCAAGTGTGTGCAGTGCGGGGCAGCTGCCCGGGGTGCGGAGGGGAGAGGCCCCACAGTGGCTTTTTACGCAGTGTGCGACAGTCAGATGTCCTTTATGCTGCGCGTTAATGAAAGCAGCTTCGCCCACAGAAATGGGACCAGAGCACGAGACTGCACTTGGGGGTCAAAATCATGGGTCTGCAGACCCCCCATGTACATAAGCTGCTCGAGTAGGCCGCATCTGGGGTTCCAGCAATGCCACCTGGCTCTTGGACCATCTGTTTTGCTGCTTATTCGCCCCTGCAAGCAGATGATCCAGCTGGGAGCAGAGGTCAAAGACAGTTCTGAGAGCGAAAAACTCCTTCTGAAGGCGTGTGTGCCTGCGCCTTGGACCCGCCTGCATCTGGTGGTTAGCGGTGGGGCTCCGCAGCCGGTTGATGGGAGGCTAAGACTGGGGTTCACCAGACCAAAGCAGAGGGCCAAGGCGAGTAGTACTGGAGACTAGGGCTGCCGCTGGCTGTTGGGTCTCCTGCCTGGCCCTCGCCTGCAATCCCGTCATGAGAGCCACAGCCCCCCTCCTACTGAGGGGGCCAGGGTTTCTCCTCTTGTGATGCCATGAATGGCATATTCTGGATGGTTCCCTCTGTCACAGGCCCTGTGGAATCAGTAGCTCTCTGGGCAAACCAGGGGCCTGGATTCACTGAGCTCACTTTCTTGTTGGGAGAAAAGGCCAACAGTAGACTTTTAAAAAATATAATGGTAACTTCTGGAAAGATTTGGGAAGGAAACAAACAGGGTGAAGTAAAGGAGAGATGGCGGCTGGAGGAAGCCGTTAGCCTGGATCAATGGGTCAGGGAGGGCCTGCGTGGGGAGGAGACATCTTGGTTTGAGGCCTGAGGGACGTGAAAGAGCCCTCTGGAGTCTTCCAGAGCCTTCCAGGGAGTGAGGGCAGTAGCTATAAACACCTGGTTGGGAGACGAACAGATTTCCAGGGCTGGGGTGCCTGCAGCCCTGTGACAGAGGAGAGGGGACGAGACGAGTCTGGACAAGTGAGCTGTCCCCAGTCCCTGAGGGTCTTGTAGGCCAGGGTGACAAGTGTGAATTCTATCCTTCTAACCAAGCGTTCCCTTAACTCACATCCCTGTTCCCCCAAACCCAAGGAGCTTGGCGCCCAGATGGCAGGCCGACCTGGGATTTGGGACAGACGGAGTGAAGTCCTGGGATTACCTCACGCACATCCTGCCGGCTGGGCCTGCGGGCAGCACCCAGGCCTACCTGAGTGCGGTTACCCCGGGGTGGGGGTGGGGGCGACGGAACTAAGGCCTAGACCTTCAGCTTTGCAAGAGGTCTTTAGGGAGTTGGCTGAAAGGATGGTTAAGTTTCCCCAGAACTTCACCCGAGTCTTCTCAGGGCAGGAGAGGGTTCTTCCCTGGGGAGTGTGTAATACATATGAAAGAGCTTCAAGCCAGGCACAAAATAACCCTGAGAAAGTAAATCACCCCTAAACTGTGTAGCCAATGCTGTGGGGCCTCCCCCTCCAGCCTTCAGGGCCAGATCTGGGAGCCTGAGAAAGCCGGGTCTTGGCCTGGTCAGACTCGGGGCTGGTGTGGATGGGCTGCCTGAGCAGAGAGCCGGGGCTGCGGCTCCTTCTGGCCCTCCGCCCTGGGGAGCACCCCCACGGCCCCGCTGCGGCCCAGCAGACAGACGGCAGCTCCCCTCACAGAAGCGCTGGGCGGCTGGGGATCCCCTCCCAAAGTCTGTTGACGTCTAGGCTGGGGGAGACCCCGGGGATTCCTTCATATTGCTGGGCCACGACATGGAGGCCACAGCGGGGCCCAGCCCGGGTTCTAGCCCAAGTCAGCCGGTCTGGGAGGCACCCGTCAAGGAAACCGAACACACACACACACACACACACACACACACACAGAGCACAGTCCCCAGTGCGCTTCTGCCAGCTGGCCGTACCCAAAGTGGGACCGCAAAGTGGGACCTCCCAGCCAGTCGTGCCCACGGCTTCCCACACTGCTCTTTTCTCGGCCATCCGCTCCTGGCCCCCAATCCTACACCGGCGCTCTGGGCTCCACGAGGCATTATACTCCCCCAATCCACGGCTCGTCGTCCCTCACATCAAGGAAGGGTAAACCCATGACTGAACGGTTTTCATTTTGTCATTTGACAGGGCTGAGAACGCCGAGGTGCTGTCAGCCCCGGGTACCAATCTCTGAGGACTCTCAGTTCTAATGAGAACGCGCTGTCCGTGGATTCCAAGATCAAACCTGCAGGCAGGTTACACTGACTACATCACTTGAAGATGTACCATTCTGATGGCCACGGCAGGCTAGAGTCAGCGAAGTAATCCCCGGATCCAGTTCCCAGGTGGATTCCTAGACATAACAGGGGAAATTGGATCCCAACCCCCCAAATGGTAGCCCCCCAGGGGTACTGGGAGGGACTGCTGGAAGCAGGAGTATCTCAGAAAAGCCGCACGTAGGAAGTTAATGTGTGATAAAAGTGGCATTATAGGGGCACCTGGGTGGCTCAGTGGGTTAAGCCGCTGCCTTTGGCTCAGATCACGGTCTTGGGATCGAGGCCGCCTCAGGCTCTCTGCTCAGTGGGGAGCCTGCTTCCCCCTCTCTCTCTGTCTGCCTCTCTGCCTACTTGTGATCTCTGTCAAATAAATGAATAAAATCTTAAAAAAAAAATGTGGCATTACAGTTCCATGGAAGATTTCCCATTAACCAGCACTGGAGCCGTCAATGAGCTAACTGAAAACAGAACAAAACTGGTATAAGTCCTTGTCTCACGCCACAAACCGAAATAAAATTCACATGGGTCCAAGCGAGACATGTAATGAACAGAAGGAAAGAAGAAAAGCTCTAGAAAAGGGTGAAGAGTTGATCTACGACTGAGAAAGAACACTTGGAACTTCAAAGCAAATTGAAATGACAAAAAAAAAAAAATTGTACGGACTTAACCATATGGGAAGATACATTTCTATATAACATCATAAAATGACAAGTCAATGAGCATGGAAAATATCTGCAATAAATATGAAATTATTACTATTATGAATATACCAGATGTTCACACAAATAAGTAAGAAGAACAACCCTTGTACAGAGGGACAAAGGATATGAAGACGTTTCAGAAGAGAAGAACTGCTGATAGGTCCGTGTAGCTTTCTACACTCTACCTAAGGTGCGGGAGTTTCCCTCAGCCAAACAATTCTCGTGACATCAACTAGTGTCCTATTTAACTCAATTCTGACACCATCTATCTGAAGAGTGTCAGGTCCCACTGGCCAAGGGTTCAGTCTCCTAAGCGGCCCCACCCCTGCCCCACCCCCCACTTCAGAGGAGACTTCATGACCTTGCCCCACGGATGACATCACTGGGCGCTGGGCATGGGTGACCGACTCCAGCTGGTCTGCCCCCCCCACCCCCACCCCAGATTGTGGGGTGTGACTAAATTTCCCTTCTAATCCCGAGGTTGCTTCTGGGGCAACCAAACCCCATCTGTAGAGCCCTGCCGAAAGTCAGGTCATTAACATAAACCCAGATGTGGTTGAAAGGGGTTGTTAACGGGTGAAGAAGATACCTTTATCTCTATGGTCACTTATGAAATTCCAAAGGTTTTAGGAACTCTGTGCCAAGAAGGGGAATAAAGACCAAATATATATTCTCCTTATGTAAATCACGGTATCATTCACTAACATGAGAAAAGTCTATACGTTTTGTAATGTAAGCAAAGATATGCCAAGTTAAATAACCTAGGAGTTTCCCCATCAAAATCGCAGGTGAAGGGGCGCCTGAGTGGCTCAGTGGGTTGAGCCGCTGCCTTCGGCTCAGGTCATGATCCCGGGGTCCTGGGATCGAGTCCTGCATCGGGCTCTCTGCTCAGTGGGGAGCCTGCTTCCCTCTCTCTCTCTGCCTGCCTCTCCATCTACTTGTGATTTCTCTCTGTCAAATAAATAAATAAATAAAATCTTTAAAAAAAAATCGCAGGTGAAAATGTTGGTTGTCGCAGAACGTATGACAGATGGTGGGAATGGTTAAACAGCTGTGCAGACTTTCTAGGAGGCAATTTGGCAATTTGCACCAAAACCCCTAAAAATCATTCTTTTTGGTCTAGTTGTCCCACTCAGGAGTTTATCCTATGGCAGCAACCAGAAATGCAATCAATGATTTATATACAGGAACGTTCATGGTAGTTAGTATTTGGCAAAAACCAGGAAGGAACCTGAATGCCCACCATGGGAATTAAGACACATCACAGCAACAAACTCTGCCGACTTTAGAATAAAGCTGCCGCCTTTGATTCAAGTCACGTCTAAAATATTCTACAGTACGACTGCAAGAAAGAGACTCAGGAAACATTCTCGCCGTGGGATCCGTCTCTGGATGGTGGCATTATGGACAATTGCTCTCTTTTTGCATTGAAAATATTTGCAGAATTATGTGTTGTATTTATGTAAAAGTGAAACTTAAAAAACAAACATAAACAACCTTTATCATTCGGTGAGATAAGGCAGGAGTTGGCTGAAAAGAACACCGAGAAAGAGGAATAGGTACAGAATCCAGTCTAATGAAGAGTCTCAGGTTAGGGCTTGGGGAGGAATGGGGGATCGGGAGAAGATCCTGAGAACTGTACAGTAGTGGCCAGGAGGTAGGAAGGAAAGAAGGATCGTGTGTGTGTGTGTGTGTGTGTGTGTGTGTGTGTGTGTGTGTGTTTTCTTTCCTAAAGGAGCCTTTGGGTTTACAGGTGAAGAACTGTAACGGAGGTTCTTAAGGAAACGGCCCCTATTAAATTATTTGAAGATAAGCCCCAGCAGCCCTAAGCTCCCGCCGTGAATTTCCATCAAGGCACGCGGAGCACCGCAGTCTAGGAACAGACGGTCGAAAGGTCGCAGACCCCGTAAGATTCCGAGTCAAGAACACTGGTCTTTCTGACTGTGTATTCGAAGGATTGGAAGCGCGTTTTTGTAACTTCGGGGACTAGTTCAGCTCCTGCGAGTCCGGGATCTGCTCGTGTCCGGCCGCCCGGCTCTGCTGAGCGGCCGCCGTGGCCGCCTCGCGCGCCACACACGCTCGTGTGTCCAGACTCGGGGCGAGCCCTGGCGCTCACGCTTGTCCCCGGGTGTCTGTCACGGGGGCCCCTGGCGTCGCCCGCCCCGTCTCGGGGTTCGGACGCGCCCCGGCCGGCGCTGGAGGCAGCTGCGGGAGGGAGGCAGAGCGCGCGGGGCGGGGCGCGGGGGCGCGCGTTCGCCCACCGCCCTGCCGGGACCCCCGCTGGCGCCTGGGCTGCGGCGGGCGCGGGCTCACGCCGGGGCGGGCCGGGGCCAGGTGGGCCGCGCGCAGGGCAGGTACTTACACGCACGGGGGGCCGAGCCCTCGGAGAGCGGAGCGGGCGGGTCTCCGGCCGGCGTCCCGGCGGCGCGCTCGGGAGAGGGGCCGGGGGCGCGGGGCCGAGCGGGCGGACGCGGTCGCGGTCGCGGTCCCGGTCCCGGCGGCGGCCCCGCTCGCACCCGCACCCGCACCGGTGCCCAAGTCAACAGCGCTGGGAGGGCCGGGCCGTTAGTGCTGACTGGTGCCCCGTCAGCTGATTTCACTTTCATTTCTTCCCTTGCCGGGGCTCGTGACTTGTCGGGAAAGGGGGACGCGCGCGGCGCTGCGGTTCGGCGGCCCGTCCCCGCGCCGGAGCCCCGCGCTAGCCGGCGGCCGGCCACAGCCGGGGGAGTGTCGCCGCGTCGCACACGGACCCGGGGCGGCAAACCGCCGGGATGCGGGCGCCGCGGAAACACGGCCTAGGACCTCATTGAGAGGGGCCCTTCGCCGTCCGCGGTCGGAGACCCCGGGCCATTCCCCCGCCTGTCCCTTGCTTTCCCGAAGTCGGCTCTGCGGGGTAACGGGGCTTCCCGGGACCGAGCCCAGGTGTCCTCCGCGTTCCCACTGGGACGTGTCTTCCCGGGACCGAGCCCAGGTGTCCTCCGCGTTCCCACTGGGACGTGTCTTCCTTCAAAATCAGAGCAGGACGACGCCTTTATTTTGTGATCCTAGGGGGTTCCTGGCCAGAGTTTTTAAAAATTGCTTCCTTGGCTCCCAGGACCAGCTGGGAATTCCAATGTGGAGCAAAGCTCGGTGGTTAGGTCGGGGGCCAGCCACCGTGGGAATACTGGAGTCCTTCGGGGTTTCTCTTCCCCTCCCCGGTCCTTCTCATCCCCCGCCCTTGTAGTTCTTTTATTATTTAAAAAATATTTTATTCATTTATTTGCAATTCTTTCCAACTCAAACCTAGAAGGATGAGGTCTAGTAGGAGGAAAAGGGGGCTGGGGTCAGGAATCTCTGCTGCAGATTCCTAATTATCTACTCAAGCTCTCAGCATCAGCATCAGGTTCCTCTCTGTGACTGGCCCGGGCACCCGCTCCCCAGGCTGTTCTGGAAACCAGGGCTGAGGCGTGCGAGCGCTTCGCCCTGAGTGCGGAGTCCTGGGCTCGCGGCGATGGCAGCTGTTTCTGCTCAAAAGCCGGATTTCTAAATATTTGGCGTGACCTTCATGACCATGCCTTGAAGGCAGAGACAGAAATAACTTTCTGGTACAAATATAAAGTAGTTACTGTGAAAATCAAACACTGGTGAGTACAGTGATATGGTATTCAAGAGACATTATTGGCCATTTATTTATTGGAAGCCAGAACGCAGAGTTTCGATAGAGCCCAGCGTTCAAAAGTTTGTTGTGGAAAGAGCAATCCACGTTCTCCCTCCTTCGCCGGAGCAAGTGCTTTCACCTGTTTCAGCGTTTACCTCAGTTCTCCAAATAACCCTCCCGGGTCAGTAGGTCAGTACTTTCTGGGTTTTCGGTTTCAGGCCTAATCTATTGATGAACCAATCGGCTGTTACAGCTGTCACAGCGCCCTGACTCCGGGTTCCCTAAGCCCGAGTCTTCTCTTGCTCCTGTGTCCAGGCTGGGTATCTCAAAAGTTTATTTTCATCAATATTCAGTGTCTGCAGTACTGTCCTATGTAAACATCACACACAGTAGTGGGACCGTGTAGAAAATTGGTTTGTTTTGTTTTGTTTTTCCTTCCTCGGAAAACTGTTACTCTTCCCTGGAGATAATTGCCTTAATTCTTTGTTTGCTTGGAGTCCTCTGTGCTTAACAGCCATCCAACCCGCAAATCTGAAATCTTTTTTCAAGAAATGTGTATGCACGGTACTTACCTCTTCCCCAGAGTCACTCACTCCGGGAGTGCCCTTGGACCCGCTTCTGCCTTCTGGGCACAGCGCAGTCCTCCTGGAAGGTTCCCCGCCCCCCATCCTAGGGATTCCCTTAGCCTCCGTCTGACTGGGGATCGCCTGTTGCCATCATCAGAGGCTTTTACGGATTTAGTCTTCATTCTGCTCTTAAACTTGATCAATCAAAGGTCGATTGAGTACAGAATTTTAGGTGAAAGTAACTTGCATTTATAATTTTGAAAGCTTGATTCCACTCTCTCTGGCCTCCGTGTTATTTTGTGAGTTTAAAGCTGTTCTGCTTTACAAAAGCTTCCCACAGGGTCTCCTCTCCTGTTCTCATCCGTGCAGCTTTGTCTTAAACAAAAATGATGATTTTAGTGGGCTTTTGAGAAGGAACAAAATGAAATGTGCCCAGCTGGTCATTTTTAACTGGAAGTGTAATTTTTTTTTTTTTTTTTTTTAAACACCCTAGAGGCTCTTTCTAGCAGTATCTTTTACTGGCTCTGGCAACAGCTGGTGGTGAGCTTCTTGCTCTAATCAAAGCTACTAGTCTCCTCTTAATTGCTTATCACCCAAATTTCCACTGGTTTTTGTTTTGTTTATTTGTTTTCATTTATTTATTATCACTTTTTTTCACCACTGGTTTTGCCTGCCCCCTGGGGGGTGAACTTTCCCCACCCTGTTCCAAACACATCCGTGTACTTGCGGAGAACGCCTGAGCTCTCGGTTTGCAGGCCTGCCCCTCCTCCTGGGGTGGCCATCGGCCTCTGCGGGAGCACAGTGGGTGTGAGGCAGTTCCTCCCGCCTGGTCCGACTTCTTCCCTCCCCCCGCCCGGGGAGCCAGCCCTGGCAAAGGGGGTCTGTGTGCTCTGGTGCGGTGTAGCGGGGGAGGCCATGTCCTCTTGGTTGTACTTGCCCGGAATGGAGTCTCTGTGGCACTGAGGTAGGACCGGAGAAATGCTAGCAGCGCGGGCCTGCAGGGGAGATGCCCCAGCCCTTGACTGTGACCTTGGCCACCCGCTCAGGGAGAGGGGACATTCCCTCTTGTTGAACCAGCGGGAAGGGAGGAGTGGGTATGGCTTAAGTCTGAGATGTAGTAAATTTCTTTTCTTTTCCTTTTTTTTTTTTTTTGGTAAATTTTCTTGAATGTTTCTTCATTTGTTGTATGCCCTTAGGACAATTTCCTGAGACCTGAGACTTAAAATGAGTGGTGGTGTTTTTTTTAAACGGTGATGGTATTCTCGTAAGGGAGTCGATGGAGGAAACACTTAGGGTGTTCTAGAACTGGGTCTCTGTCCCTTTATTGTTTTTTAAGGGGAAATTAAAAAAAAAAATTATTTGTTCATTTGAGACTGAGAGAGAGAGCACAAGTGGGGAAGGGGCAGAGGGAGAGGGACAAGCAGGCTCCCCCCTGAGCAGGGAGCCCAACACTGAGCCCAACACTGGGCTTAGCTCCAGCCCAGGACCGGGAGATCATGACCTGAGCTGAAAGCAGACGCTTAACCATCTGAGCCACCCAGGCAAAAATTTAACTGAATAAAATCTAAGGGCATCAAAGTATTGAATACAGGAACAAAGCTGAAATGACAAATTTCAGAAAATTACAAAATAAGAAGCCAATGGTTGTAACTTGCCTCTTAGTCTATAAATTTAAAACTGATAAGAATACTGATAAGAATAACAACAGTTAAACTGTCTAGTTGTTTAGGTTTTTCATTTTGTTAAAAGGAATAATGCCAATAAGTTTATTGAGGTAAATATTAAGCTACTTCTACAGAATTCTAAGAATATATTGATATAGTCTCTCCCCCCCGGTTATATCCTGCCTGGTTTTGTAAACTGACAGTGATGGTTTAAGTAATAGTGTAAGTGTAATATTTACATCCTTCCATTCTAGAGGACTCGATGAAATAGAAATAATGTGTCATAATTAAGTTAAACCCATCTATATTTAAAAATGCTCTAGAAGTTATAATTCTCTCAAACTTCAGTAAGACCAAGCAAAAAAATCAGCAGCAATTAAAGTGTTCATCAGAGGTAAATCAATATTGCTTTTTTGTTTTTTTTCCAGCTTTACTAGGAGTGACAAATGAAACTTGCATATATTTGAAGCATACAACATGATAATTTAATATACATTGTGAAATGATTACCACAATCAAGTTAACTAATATATCCATCACTTCACTTATTTTGGTGGTTGATAACACTTGAGATCTCTGTAAGCAAATTGACAGATGTAGGGGCACCGGGGTGGCTCAGTCCTTGGGCATCAGCCTTCAGCTCAGGTCATGATCCCAGGGTCCTAGAATTGAGCCCCACATCAGGCTCCCTGCTCAGCGGCAGGCCTGCTTCTCCCTCTCCCACTCCCTCTGCTTATACTCTCTCTCGCTCTCTCTCTCGTCAAATAAATAAATCTTTAAAAAAGTTGACAGATGAGTAAAATGTGAGAGGCGTCTGGGTGGCTGGGTTCAGTGACTCCCTTCAGCTCAGGTCATGATCCTGGAGTCCCAGGATCGAGTCCCGTGTTGGGCTCCCAGCTCAGCGGGGAGCCTGCTTCTCCCTCTGACCTTTCCCTTCTCATGCTCTCTCTTTCTCTTTTTCTCTCAAATAAATAAATACATAAATTTTAAAAAATTAAAAAAAGAAAAGAGTGATCATATATTACATAATCTTTACCTATATCCTTCTGTATATTGGGATATTACTCAGCCATGAGAAAGGAATCCTATTTGCAACAACATGGATGACCCTGGAGGACACTATTCATTATTTTTTATTTTCTTTCTTTTTTTTTTTTTTTTAAAGATTTTATTTATTTATTTGACAGAGAGAAATCACAAGCAGATGGAGAGGCAGGCAGAGAGAGAGAGAGAGAGAGAGAGGGAAGCAGGCTCCCCGCTGAGCAGAGAGCCCGATGCGGGACTCGATCCCAGGACCCTGAGATCATGACCTGAGCCGAAGGCAGCGGCTTAACCCACTGAGCCACCCAGGCGCCCTTATTTTTTATTTTCTTATTTGGTTACTTTTTCACAAAAAGAATAGGGTTTGAACTGGAGGACATTATACTACGTGAAACGAACCAGACACAGATAAATACTGCATGATCACAAAATGGAATCTAAAAAAAAAAAAAAAACGGAACCTACAGTAACACAGAAAGCAGTTGAGTCTTTCAGAAGCTGGGTTGAGGGGGAAAAGGAGGAGCGCTCAGAAGGCAAAGTCCTTCAGTTCAGAAGATGAGTCTGGAGACCTAATGTACCGCACGGTGGTTATACTAAGTTGTTAGGCATTGCATACTCGAAATCTAACTTTTTTTTTTTTTAAGATTTTATTTATTTATTTGACAGAGATCACAAGTAGGCAGAGAGGCAGGCAGAGAGAGAGGGGGAAGCAGGCTTCCTGCTGAGGAGAGAGCCCGATGCGGGGCTCGATCCCAGGACCCTGAGATCATGACCTGAGCCAAAGGCAGCGGCTTTAACCCACTGAACCACTCAGGCACCCAAATCTAACTTACTTTTGAAGAGAAAAAAACCCCGATGTCCTGCCATGGCTGCGGCTGTTCAGGGGTCGGCTGCACTGACATCTGAATGAGACCTGCATGTGACCCCGGGTCGCTGTGACCTCATGGCCAAGCTGTCCTCTCCTGTGGAAGGGGGACTTCCCAGCGTCTGCGGGATTTTCTCTGAAGAGAGCAGCCGAACTTACCAGGGATTTTATGGGCTCCTTTATCATTTGCAGCCTGTGTCATTCAAGTCCAATACTTTCAAGCTTTTCTTTTTTTTCTTTTTTCTTTTTGCCTTTCAGTTCCCACACTCTCTGTTCCTCAGCTCGGAAAGCGGGCTTAGGTTTTGCTGTGGGTGAGCGTTTTTATCCCAGCCGCCCACTGTTTCCCTCTGAAGTCTGTCTACACTTTCTCCTGAGATGCCTTTAGCATTAGTTTGTTGGGACTGGAAGGGTTTTAATCTGCCTTTGATCAGGTCTTTTTTTTTTTTTCTTTTTTTTAAATTTGAGAGCGCACACACACACACACACACACACGCATGAGTGAGCAGAGGAGGGGCGGCGAGAGGGGGAGAATCTCCAGCGGACGCCCTGCTGCCTGTGGAGCCCGATGCAGGGCTTGATCCCGTGACCCTGAGATCAGGACCTGAGCTGAGAGTCGGACGCTTAACTGAGCAGCCCAGGAGCCCCGATCACAGCTGTTCGGAAAGAGGAGCCATTATCATGCAATAACATGACGGTTTGGGGAGCTTGCTTTTTGCTTTGTTTTTGAGGGCTCCACTGGGTCTGCAAGTGAAGAGGTCAACCTCTTCCCACGGCTCTTGGGTGCTGCCAGACACAGACTTTGTACCCTCAGAGGACTGGCCTCCATGAGGGGTGACCCGAGTGATCCATAGCCTTGGATAAACTTATTTAATCTTTTCACTGACCTGTGTTCTTCAACCAGGACAGAAAAGCATGTGACTACCTCTTTATTCCCCCTTGATGTTAGCTTCTTATTAAAAATTAAAAACTCGGGGTGCCTGGGTGGCTCAGTGGGTTAAAGCCTCTGCCTTTGGCTCAGGTCATGATCTCAGGGTCCTGGGATCGAGCCCCGCATGGGGCTCTCTGCTCAGCAGGGAGCCTGCTTCTCCCCTTCTCTCTGCCTGCCTCTCTGCCTACTTGTGATCTCTCTCTCTGTCAAATAAACAAATAAAACCTTAAAAAAAATTAAAAACTCATAGCAGCATATACTGAAGGGAAACCCAAAGGGCTTTGTCTCCTCCGATTCTAGCCCCAGAGCACTGCTCCAGAGCCGAGCGGGGAGCTGGCTTTGTGGCAGTCTGAAGGAGCCACGTGGCTCCCAAGGTGCCGAAGCTTGGCTGCTGGTTACCGGTAGCTGGTGGACCACAACTGTCTGCTTGGAACCCTGTGGAATGTTCTATTTCTAAAACTGAGCACCTAGCAACCCAGGCCTGACTAGCGGGCAGTGAGGCCCGGCCCAATAAAACACGACACCCTCACTTTGTTCCCTGCTGTGCACGCAGAAAGCCACCATGTGTCTTGTGCACTGGGGGGAGTATAGAAAGGCTGACGGCAGCCAGAGGACACTAACCCACATGCTCGGGCCGCCCCAGGCCCCCCCTGGCCCCACGCAAATCCTAGAAGATCAGGGCGGTGTCGGGCCATAACCCACATTCTCTGCCTGCCCGCCCGTTGGGCCCAGTGCGGAGAGCGGTGCAGTGGAGGACCCCAGGCCCACATCCCGGAGGGAGCCGCCCCCTTCGAGTTCGTTTCCTCCTGCTGGCTGGAGGCCAGATCCTGCCCGGCAGGGTGACAAGGCTCTTGCGTCCCTGTGGACTTGCTTGAGCCCGTGTTCGGTCAGTGCAGACCAACCCCGTCACAGAGCGGATGGGCCTCGCCAGACGTGTCGCTTCACTGGTAAAACCCGGGACACATGAAGAGGAACTGCTGATGTCTTAACGTTTCCTGTGTTTTCAGGGAGCCAGGCTGCCGTCGCGTCCTGGTGCTCTCGGGCGAGGTGACTCCCTGACCCTGGCTCCTTCCAGCACGTGCTGCCGTCCGCACCCAGCCGTCTGCAGACTGGCGGTGACGGTGGTGTAGGAAGTGCGACGTCATCTCGGCTCAATGTGCCACTTCTGTTTCCTTATACAGAATCACTGTCCTAGTGCCCTGCCACGGATCGGGCCCAGGGCTGCCCAATGTGTCACCCAGGACTCTGCCAGGAGCAGCTGGCTCCACACAGCCTGTCCCCAGAGGAGCAGAGCAGGGTGCCCAGGCTGGGTGGGGAGCCCTGCAGGTGCCAGGTTCGGTCCACCTGTGAGCGTGGTGGAGAACAGAGGCTCTTGCCAGGCTTAGGGGTGAGGGGATGAAGAGGGTCCAGGTTTGGTGAACTGATAATTGTTTATAATTTATTTGAAAGAGAAATCACCAATTAAGCATTTATAACGTGTTTGTAAAAGTCAAGAATTCAAATTTTATTCTGGCTAGCTCTTGTTGGCCAGTCTTAAAACTGATTTGGCCTTCTGCTGTATCTAGCCTGCTGTAAACCCATGTAATTAATGATGAAGTTCAGATACTGTATTTTTCAGCTCTAGAATGTCAACTTGATTCTTAAAGTCTAATTGTGTTGAAATTCTCCATGTTTGCATTGATTTTCACCTTTTCCTGTATAACTTTTAATATAATGGTCATTTTGAAGTCTTTTTTGTTAACTCCATTTACTGGATTATCTCTGGACCTTCTTCTGTTATCTGCTTTCTCTCTTGACTATCGGTCACTTTCTTTTTTTTTTTTTTTTTAAGATTTTATTTATTTATTTGATGGACAGAGATCACAAGCAGGCAGAGAGGCAGGCAGAGAGATGGCTGGGGGGGGGGGGGGGGGGGAAGCAGGCTCCCTGCTGAGCAGAGAGCCAATGATGCGGGGCTAGATCTCAGGACCCTGGGATCATGACCTGAGCCGAAGGTAGAGACTTTAACACACTGAGCCACCCAGGGGCCCCCACTTTTTATTTCTTATCTTCTAGCTTTTAATTACATGCTAGACAGACGTTAATACCTTATAGAAGGTCTGGATTATGATATCTTCTTCTAAAGAGTAGTTTTGTTTGGGGAGAATTTGTATTACTAGCAGATTATTTCTGTCTTGTTGGGGTTTTATTTTAATCTTGTTTGAATGTTCTCTTCCAGTTTTGTCCTTAGTCCTAGGCTGGAGCTCTTGCTCTTATGCATGGTCTTTATTCACAGGACATGTTTTTTTCTGAGGTTTCAATTCAATGTTGGGGATTTTCACCAAGGTCTCTATATTCTGGTTGAGTTGGAACCTCAGTATCTTCCCAGGACTCTTTTTTACTCTGTTTACTATACTTTACATAAACATCTTAGGATATGGTCAAGGACCTGAGAGTAATTTTCTACATAGATTTTGGGGGCTATTTTTCTGTGGTTCCTTTTTTTTCAGTATGCTGCCTCTAAATTTCAGCTCTCAGAGGAGACACAAACTCTGATCTCTATTTTGTCTGGCCAGTAAGATTGTGGGGTTCCACTTCTCTGAACCATGGTTTGGAAAATGCCTCTAGGATGAAACGTGGGACTGAATGAATGGGTTAAGCACCACAGTCCTGTGCTAATCACGATCTGTTGCCTGAAGTCACTTATGTCTTGAGATGATTTGGTTTTAGTTTATAGAGGATGGGTTAGTCCATTACCAGCTTTTCTGTAATGGTTAGAAATGGACACCCTCATTCATTTTTATAAATGGATAGCAATATAAATATTTAAATACTTAAGGTTCCGGGATGCCTGGGTGGCTCAGTGGGTTGAGCCTCTGCCTTCGGCTCAGGTCATGATCTCAAGGTCCTGGGATCAAGCCCCACATCTGGCTCTCTGTTTGGCAGGGAATCTGCTTTCCCCTCCCCTCTGTCTGCCTCTTTGCTTACTTGTGATCTCTCTCTCTCTCTAATAAATAAAAATCTTTAAATAAATACATACATACAAACTTAAGGTTCCTCCATGTCTTTTCATGGCTTGATAGCTCATTTCTTTTTGGTGCTAAATAATCCATTGTCTCTGGATGTACCACAGTTTATTTACCATTCCACTACAGCAAGGCATCTTGGTTTCTTTCAAGTTTTGGCACTTATGAATAAACCTGCTGTTAATATCTGTGTGGACAGAAGTTTCAACTCCTTTATGTGAATACCAAGGACTGTGATGTGGCTCATATAGTAAGAATATGTTTTGGTTTTATCTTTCAAAGTGGCCATACCAATTTTTAAAGATTTACTTATTTGACAGAGATTACAAGTAGTCAGAGAGGCAGGCAGAGAGAGAGGGGGAACAGACTCCCTGCTGAGAAGAGAGCCCAATGTGGGGTTGGATCCCAGGACCCTGAGATCATGACCTGAGCAGAAGGCAGAGGCTCAACCCACTAAGCCACCCATGCACCCTGGCCATACCATTTTCTAATCTGTACTGTTAGTATTTTTTCTGCTTCTGTTCTCTGTTAGAGATTGTAGAGATTTGGTGTAATTTCTTAAATTTTTTATAGAATTCAGTCAACCCATCTGGGCCTGGTGATTTCTCTTTTGACAACTTATTGGTTCAGTTTAATTGATATAGGCTTATTCAGCTAGTCTATTTCTTCTTGTGTGAATTTTGGCAGATTGTGTCTTTCAGGGAATTGGTCCATTTCATATAGGTTAACCAATTTGTGGGTAGAGAGTTGTTTGGAATATTCTTTTATTAACCTTTTAATGTCTGTGGTATTAGTACTAATGGCTTCTCCTTTCTGATATTAATAATTTGTCTTTTTTTTTCTTAGTTAACATTGCCAGAAGCTTATAAATGTTACTGACAATGGAATATTATTCAACATTATAAACAAATTAGCTATTAAGGCATGAAAAGACATGATGAAGTTTATATGCATATTACTAAGTGAAATAAGTCAATCTGAAAAGGCTAAATACAATATGATTCCAGCTATCTGATATTCTGGAAAAGGTTGAACTATACAGACAGCAAAAAGATGAGTGGTTGCCAGGGTTTAATGGGGAGAGAAAGATGAATATGCAGAGAGAATATTTAGGGCAGTGAAACTACTCTTTTTTTTTTTTTTTTAAAGATTTTATTTGAGAGAGATTGAGAAAGCATGAGAGCATGAGCAGTGGGGGAGGGGGAGAGGGAGAGGGAGAAGCAGACTCCCTGCTGAGCAGGGAGCCAGAAGCAGGACTTGATCCCAGGACTCTGCTTAATTGAGCGAGCCCAGGGGCCCCAGTGAAACTAATCTGTATGGTACTGTAATGGTAGATCTCAGTAGACATTTGTCCAAACCAACAGAAAGTACAACATCCTGAGTAAACCCTAATGTAAACTATGGGCTTTGGATCGTCATGATGTATCAGTATAGGGTCCTTAGTTCTAACAGATGGTGGGTGATGGTGATAATGGGGAGGCTATGTAGGTGTGGGTGTCCAGGGGTTTATGGGAAATACTTTCTGCTCAGTATTGCTGTGAACTTATTCTAAAAAATAAACTCTATTAAAACAGAAAATAAAATCAAAACAGAAATATAGTTATTTTACTATCCCAGTGAGTTCTCAAACCCTCTGGCTTTTGGGATTGTTGGGAGTAGACTACCCAACCTTGAGTTTTCTTAGTTTCATCTTGCTACCATAACCTAATTAGCTTATAGCCTGTATCTTTCATGTGCCTCATCTACCTGATTCTCATTCTGCTTAGCCTTACCCCACAATGGACACCACTGGTGACCTGTGACTCTTGTTTTCTCACTCATCACATCCACCTTGACTTGTTTGCCTGACGTGCCTATTTCTCTGTAGTGTCCTTGAGGAATCCCTCCACTGTCGTCTTATGAATGACAAACTGTGAGATGTTCCACTTGCTTTCACATGAATAAATGGCTGGAAATGGACATTTATTAGCTCTAAAGCAAACAGCACATCTCATCTTTTACATTGTTGCTACATTTTGAGAAGTAAAATGACCACTGTAAACCATCAACTATCCATTTCGGTGCTATTTTATGACACACTTGCTTTGTGCAATTAACACTCTCTAATTCATAGTATTTTCTTTAACTGTCACATGTGTACAACTTAGCACTTTCCTAGGTACCATCTTACTCTGTAATTATGTTAGTCTTGTGTGTTTTACATGTACAATTATACAGTAATCTAGTGGGGAGAAATGTCTTTTATACCATTGATGGTTTCTAGCACACTAAAAGAAATTCAAGAAAAGATGTTGATTGATTTATTAAGGTGCCTACTAGGAATGTTAGAGGCATTGATAGTAGAGGTCATTCGTCCTTGAGTTCTTAGTTTTTTGGTGTTCTAATGCACATGTTGTTTTGGAAGAATTCAGAAGTTCATAGATTTTTTTTCCATCCTGACAAAAATTAAATATAAATAAGTGATTTTAAATTTTCTGTATTTTCTCTGGATTTCTTTCTAAATCTCTGAAAGATGTTGCCACTAATGAAGACGGGTTATCTGGACCTTGTAGTTGGGATATGCATATGTATCTGTAAGGGGGGGGCGCGCGAGTGAAGGTAGGGAGGGCTTCTTTCTTTCTTTTCCTTTTTACTAGGTAGGCATATGGTATTTTCATCCAAGGTTTTCAGAGTAGCATAAAGCTGAATTATTTGTCTCTCTGGAGGTTCAAATAGAAGGCAGGTTGTCTGTACTTTTTACTTGGTTGCTCATCCTTATTTTTAGCTGGATGTGGAGCTATTTGCAAAGAGTTTTGCTCGTTGCATTCTTCAGCTTGAAGACTCTCTTCTTTGCTAATATCCGCGTCCTTTTCGAGACTTGAGGGATAAGTCTCCCATTTGCTGCTGACAGGTTTTACGTCTTTAGTCTTTGTGGCCTTGATTCGAGAGTGTTTTTTCTTTTTCTTGGGCACTTTAAGAGGTGACAGGTTTTCAAGTGGGCTCTGGGACATGGACTGGAGCCACTCTAGAGAGCTGACCGTTAGATTCCGTTGGCTTATAAGAGGGTGATTTCTGGGTGGTGTCCAAGATGTGCTGAATCTCTTTACATTTATGTAAGTCACTGGCTTTTGTCTAGGAAAGAAATGAAATACATGAGTTTTTCTCTTGTCATGTACCCTAGGTATTTGTAGTCTTTAGGTATTTGTCACAGTTTAAGTCTTATTTTTAAATCTTGTGGTGAATTCATCTTCCCTTAGGATTTTTACCATTGTTTCCTGTGAGAATGATCTAGGTCTTCAGTTTCTGGTCATGATTTCTTGGAACTACTCCAATCCTGTACTTGTGAATGCCAAGAGGGTATGTTTGTTGAGATACCTGCTCTGACCCAAGCTTCCCGACTTCTACTCTGGGCCTCAGTGCCTAACCTATATACATCTAGTTAAAGTAAATGTTCTCTAAAATTCCACTTTCTCTAAAAATTGACTTGTTTACTCTATTAGAATATACTCAGTTACACCCTACACATTTTTTTCTATAGTCAGTAAAAAGATTGATATGAGTCCAAAAGATGGAAAGTGCATCTGTTTCTTTTTCCTCGAAGTGAAAAATCTCTCCAGTCACATTTTGATATGCATAGTCTTTCTCAAGAATTTTTTTTTTAAAGATTTTGTTTATTTATTTGACAGAGAGAAATCACAAGTAGTCGGAGAGGCAGGCAGAGAGAGAGAGAGAGAGGGAAGCAGGCTCCCTGCTGAGCAGGGAGCCCGATGCGGGACTCGATCCCAGGACCCTGAGATCATGACCTGAGCCAAAGGCAGCAGCTTAACCCACTGAGCCACCCAGGCGCCCTCTCAAGAATTTTTATCATTAAAAAAAAGAATTTTTATCATTAATAGATGGAATGCTGAATATGAGATTTAATCCTTAATATCTGATTTCTGACCAGTGTTTGACAGGGAGGAAGAGGTGTCCGGCCTCTTGCTAATATGATACTGATTAGCATCCACCTAGACTCCATTCATTTTGGTTAAGAACAGAACAGACAATTGAAGTTCCAGCCCCATAATTACGTTCAAATGTTACATTCTTTAGTATAATAATTCTGCCAGCCGTTAAAGTACATTAAGTATTCTCTCCCTAGTCCAAACTTGGAAAGATGTCTAAAATGGTTTGACAAAAGTATGATTTTCTCATTTTGGGGGTTAGTCTCACTTTACTCTGTAATCACTTCCTATGGGTGACATTACGTGTGCCGAGTCAGTCAGACAAAATATATAAAGTCATAAAGAAATAAGTTCAAAGAGCAAAAAATATCCACTTGATTGTATTGAAGTATATAGTGAATTAATCTGTTAAGAATGGTCTTGCTTGGGGGGCGCCTGGGTGGCTCAGTGGGTTAAGCCGCTGCCTTCGGCTCAGGTCGTGACCCCAGGGTCCTGGGATCAAGTCCTGCATCGGGCTCTCTGCTTGGCAGGGAGCCTGCTTCTCCATCTCTCTCTCTGCCTGCTTGTGATCTCTGTCTGTCAAATAAATAAAATCTTTAAAAAAAAAAAAAAAAAAGAATGGTCTTGCTTGCTATTTTCCTATTTTTTTCTTGTTTCCATGTATACCTATGGTAGATCCTTTGGGGAAGGGCCTACCCCAGGCACAAGGTGCCCTTCTCTGGGGACTACCTCTTGACCCACAAGGGTCGTCCGCCATTTGTAACGATCTGTTCTCTACCCACTGGCATGGTTGCCAACCAGATTCTCTTTCCCTGTAACTTTGAATTGGGAAGAAGAGAGAGTCTTGAAAGCGCAAGTGTTGGGGGTTGCAAATTTGTGCCGGTGTGAGGTATGAAGAGTTTTCTGCAGAGAGAGACAAGAGGAGACGGAAGATGGACAAAGTTCAGGCGGCTTTCCATTCCCTAGTTTCAGCCCTTTTCTGAGACCTGACTGAATTCTCTCTATCCTTTATTGCCATGAATTGTCTTAGACTTTCTTATACTTCTTCCCTCCTACCCGACCTTGTACTTTCTGATTAAAGTAGCTTAAATTGGTTTCTCTTATTTGCACCCAAAGGGTTCTTAATTAATACAATCTATTAGCTGTCTGCCCTTCCAGACTCAGGCCAGTCCACACTGAGTACGCTTCAGGGTTCAAAGTGTGTAAGAGACCGCTCATGAATATAAGAATTAAAAATCAAGGGACGCCTGGGTGGCTCAGTGGGTTAAAGCCTCTGCCTTCAGCTCAGGTCATGATCCCAGGGTCCTGGGATCGAGCCCCACATCGGGCTCTCTGCTCAGTGGGGAGCCTGCTCCCCGCCCTCCGCCTGCCTCTCTGACTACTTGTGATCTCTGTCTGTCAAATAAATAAAATATCTTAAAAAAAATTCTCTTATATTTATTTAAAAAAAGAATTAAAAATTAAAAATCAAAAATCAAGCTATGTCTTAACTGTCATCTTTGCCTAGGTCCACTGTGATTTTGTTATTAGTTTCTGGATCGTTGAGTCCGCTTGTGTTATCATAATGTGACTGGTCCCTTGTTTGCCCGGGCCTGTGCTCTCTGTCTCGCCCATATTAGCTGACATATTAGACACAATTTCTGTTAGGCCCTGCCTTCCCCAGCACGATAGCTATCCCTTCTGATTAGAAACTGTCACCAGTTGCCTATCCTTATAGTTTTATGGACTTTGCTGGTTATACTATTAAGAAATGAGAATGTGAGAACTACTTGGAACTACTCCAATCCTGTACTTGTGAATGCCAAGAGGGTATGTTTGTTGAGATACCTGCTCTGACCCAAGCTTCCCGACTTCCTGACTCTGGGCCTCAGTGCCTAACCTATATACATCTAGTTAAAGTAAATGTTCTCTAAAATTCCACTTTCTCTAAAAATCGACTTGTTTACTCTATTAGAATATACTCAGTTACGGGGCGCCTGGGTGGCTCAGTGGGTTAAGCCACTGCCTTCGGCTCAGGTCATGATCCCAGGGTCCTGGGGTCGAGTCCCACGTTGGGCTCTCTGCTCAGCAGGGAGCCTGCTTCCTCCTCTCTCTCTCTGCCTGCCTCTCTGCCTACTTGTGATCTCTGTCTGTCAAATAAATAAATAAATTCTTAAAAAAAAAAAAAAGAATATACTCAGTTACACCCTACACATTTTTTTCTATTAATGTGGCATTAATCAAGAGTTGGGGGTCACTGGGAGACTCAGTGGGTTAAGCCTCTGCCTTTGGCTCAGGTCATGATCTCAGGGTCTTTGGGATTGAGCCCTGCATCGGGCTCTCTGCTCAGCAGGGGAGCCTGTTTCCTCCTCTCTCTCTGCCTGCTTCTCTGCCTACTTGTGATCTCTTTCTCTGTGTCAAATAAATAAGTAACATCTTAAAAAAAAAAAAAGTTGTGGGGAAAGCATAAAGAGGAATATCACCCTCTGTCAGGGCTTTATCCAGAGAGAACCATTGTTGGGGCTACGTGCTACTGGAGATCTTTCTAGGTGTGTATGTGTATAATAGGCACACTTTAAATAGACTTGTATAGTCTGTAAATGCAACATAACAAAGTTGATTAGTAGTTTTTATTCACTTATGCATTGCGAACATTATCACATGTTAATCTGTACAATATTTCATAGCTACATAATACTTCATTCTATGGATATACTATATTTAAGCACTTTTTCTGTTGTTGAACATTTAGGTTCATTTCGTTTCCCTTTTCTTGGACGCTTTTAAACGATACTGAAATGAACATCAAGGCGCCTGGGTGGCTCAGTCGGTTAAGCATCTGAATCTTCAGATTTTCTCTCTGCCCACCCTCACTCATTATCTCTCTGAAATAAATAAATCTTAAATAAAGAAGTGAACATCACTACAGAAACCTCTTACCAAGGTTTTCCACCCCACACTTCCGGAAGTTTAATTTCCTTTTTTTGAGTATACCTGCTGCTGAAGTGAGCACATTTTTTGAGAGAAAGAAAGTGATGGGGGAGGGCAGAGGGAGAAGGAGAGAGAGTGAACCTTTTTTTTTTTTTTTAAAGGTTTTATTTATTTATTTATTTGATAGACAGAGATGACAAGTAGGCAGAGAGGCAGGCAGAGAGACAGGAGGAAGCAGACTCTCCACGGAGCAGAGAGCCCGATGCGGGGCTCGATCCCAGGACCCTGGGATCATGACCTGAGCCGAAGGCAGAGGCTTTAACCCACTGAGCCACCCAGGCACCCCAGAGAGAGTGAATCCTAAGTAGGCTCCCATGCTCAGGACAGAGCTTTAAGAGGGGCTCGATCTCACAACCCTGAGATCATGATCTGAGCTAAAATCAAGAGTCAGAAACTTAACAGTCTAAGCCACCCAGGCGCCCCATTCCTAGGTTTAATTTCTAAAAGTGGAATTTTTTTAGTCAAAATGAATATATAATATGGAGGATTTTTCATTTACATTGCTGGATTGCCTTTCAAAACTCTGCATCAAAAAACCCACCCAAAGCCAAAAGAAACACAACTCTGTATGAATTCATATTCCAACCATCAGTGAGTTAATTCTTCCATTGAGAGGCAAAAACGAATAGTATTTCATTATTGCTTTAATTTGCACTCCTTTAAGTGAAATTAAACATTTAAAATATTTATTGACCAATTTTTTTCTTTTGTGAATTTCTGGTTCATAGCCTTTGCTCATTTTCCTACTAAAATATTCAAAATTTTGTCATTGATGTGTAGGTCATCTGTGAATATTTAGTTTATTGGTCCTCTGTTTTTCATTTGTATTTTAAAGGGAATATAACAGACTCTGAAAACAGATTGTCTGTTGGCTGTGTGACCTTGGACAAATCACTTAAACTCTTTGCACCTCAATTTCCTTAGGTACAGAGTGTAAAATACACATGGTGTGTGTGCAAACACAGAATCATGTCTAGTACAAAGATACCTCATTAAGATTTGTTAATAATGTTTTCAGCTTGCTGTTGTCTCTTAGGTATACGTGTTTCCTTTTAGTCTTAGTGATGGTTCTATTTTTTTTTATCTTTAAAAGAAATCTGGTCTTATTCTTTATGCTTTCCTCTATCAATACGCTTAAGTAATTCAAGGTAATTATTTCTTATTCTGGTTGCATCCTAGGATTATAAGCCTTAAACACATTGGAGAAATCTGAAGTCAGGCTACCGTCATACGTTATGCACGTATACTTACTCAGAGATCCAAATTAATGAGTGATTTCATGCACATGATCAATTAAGACCTGATAACCTATTCCTGTCACCTATTTATTGTTCTCTGATGGCTTTGGGTTTTTGTCCCTTTGTCAAATGCG
The DNA here is from genome assembly GCF_022355385.1 of Mustela nigripes. Taxonomy (NCBI): domain Eukaryota; kingdom Metazoa; phylum Chordata; class Mammalia; order Carnivora; family Mustelidae; genus Mustela; species Mustela nigripes. Next base: position 17,668,669 of record NC_081560.1, read on the forward strand.
GTGTAGCTGCCACCATTTTTAAGAGCGTATGTTTATTTCTTAGGATAATGAATTACTAAACTTTGCTTCCTTATAAAAATGTAGTCAATATCTGAGAATGACAAAATTGTATCGACTTACTGATGTTGAATTTGGAAGTTGGTTCTTGGGTTGAGTATTTGTTTCTTCTGAGGGGTTTGTACATTTTTAGTGCTTTCCATGATAGGGAGCAAATACTGCAGAATCTCTTGAGTTTGAGCTATTCTTTTATCCCTGTAGATTCTCTTTTCATCATCTGTCCAATTTATGCCAGTCTTCTTGCTTGGGAAAGAAGTACATTCTTTCATTCTGCTTTTAAAGTTGTGACGCAGATCTGGGGAGCAACCACAAATACACGCACAGATACATGAACTAAATCAACTCAACAATTACTTATTGAACATTATGTGCCAAGGATCTTTATCCATTATATTGTAATTACAGGGTCAGAAAAGAGCAAATAAGTAATATATAGAGTATGTCAGATAATGCTGAAGTTTACAGGATAAAATAGCGTTGGGGAGGGAAATAAAGAATTCTTGGGGGAGGGGTTGACTTCTGTTTTTTACAAGGCGTTCAGGGAAGACCTCCCTGTGCAGTTGAGGAATTAGGGAGTGAGTCCAGCAGATACCAGAGTAAAAGAGCATTCTAGGCAAGAAAAATAATAGGTGCAAAGGCCCTGAATGAGGAGCATGTTAGTTTGTTGATCACCAAGATGGCACAAGTGGCTAAAGTAGACTGAATTATGGGGAAAGAGCTAAGACAGCAGCTCGGCTAGGTGGCTTGGACAGCGTTCACATGGGGCCGTACAGGCCATTGTAAAGACCGACTTTACTGAGTGTGAAATGGGGAGCTACTGAAGGGTTTTGAGCAGCTGAGTGTTACCATCCGAGGTTTGTTTTAGCAGGACCCTGCTGTTATATAATCCTACATTTTGAGGTTTTACCAGTGAATTAATGAGTGATGAGAGAAGAGAGGAATCAGTGGTGACCGCAGAGCTTCTGATCTTGAGAAACAGAAGGATGGAGATATGGGAATGACCGTGAGAAGGGCATGGCCGAAATCCCTCCTTACCTACAGGATACGCAGCAATTGTTTGTTAATTGTGGTCCTTTTAATAACATTAAAAAGTGTTTACTTCCCCCTTGCATTAGGTAAGACTACTATAAAACAAACTTCAGGAAATAACAAGTGTTGGTAAGGATGTGGGGAAATTAGAACCCTGGTGCACTGTTGCTGGGAATGGCAAATGGTACAGTCACTGTGAAGAAAAGTATGGTGGTTCCTCAAAAAATTGAGAATGGAATTCCTGTATGATCCAGCAATTCTATGTCCGGGTCTATGCCCTGAAGAGTTGAAAGCAGAGTCTCAAAGAGGTATTTGTATATGATCATAGAAGCAGCATTATTCAATTCACAGCAGCCAAAAAGGTGGAAGGAACCCAGGTGCCTACTGACGGATGCATGGACAGACAACACGTGGTCCATATGTAAAATGGAGTACCACTCAGCCCTTGACAAGGAAGGAAATTCTGACACCTTCCACACCCCGGATGAAACTTGAAGACACTCTGCTCAGTGAAACAGACCGGTCACAAGAAGACAATGTATTTGTCTTCCAAATATTTGATTCTACTTATCTAAGAAACAGTCAAAGAGAGATTCAAAGTAGGAGAGTTGCCAGGAGCAGGGCGGAGAGAGGTGGGGAAGTTGTGAAATGGGTCCAGAGTCTCAGGTTAGTAAGATGAGAAGAATTTTGGAGACAGTGTGCATGACAAGGTGAATGTACTTAACAATACCTGAACTTTAGGCTTAAAATCAGTTAAGATGGTAATTTTATTTCATGTGTATTTTGACACAATTCTTAAAAATTCTATATACTCAGCAAGAGAGCTGAAGGATAAAAAGAAACCCTGAGTAAAGCCTGAAGGAAGACTAGTAGACATTTTAAAGGACGCGGCAAGATTACGTACAATTATAATGCCCAAGATGGTGTGTAGACAATGTAAGAAAAAGTAGAATACACTTAGAATAAAAGCATGAAATACATTATGCTTTGTAAAAAGGTTAGAGATATATCTTTGTTGGTTCTTCTTCTTCTTCTGATCCATCAGTACTGGACACCCGCGGGTCTGCTCCATAACCCTCTTCTGTATGTGTCCTCACTTAAGGGTCTCATCCAGGCTCACGCCCTAGAATGTGGTCTTTATCTCAAAATTTCTACATGTGTATCCAGCCCAGACCTCTTCCTAGAACTCCAGACTCATACCCAACTGCTAACTCAGTACTTCTGCTTCAGTGTCTGAAAGGCCTTTCAAAAACAAGCCTAAACCGATGTGCTCATCTGCCCTCAGTCTTTACCATCTCCGCAGAATAGAACTCCGCTTCACTTAGTTGCTCTGGAAACTGAAACGGGCAATTCAACAGCTGTAAGCAATTGTGAAACCATCACCACATTCGGGATCTAGAAAAACACATCTGTAAGAGATGCCTCGTGTTCCTTTCTAGTCCATTCTTCCCATCATCGCCTGCTCTATGCCATCTTCCTCCAGGAAAGCTTTACCTAGTTTTTTTTTTTTTTCTCTATAAATTCGTTTGCATTTCCTATACATGAGATTTTTTTTCCTATACATGAGATTTATACAGCATTTCATAAGTCTGACTTCTTGTACTCCGCACAATGATTTTGAGATTCATTCGTATCATGTGTATTAGTTCATTTTTTATACTCTGGTATGAAGCAGGCAACAAGGATGAGGTATTGGGAATAAGGCAATTAAATAGATTTTTTCCAAAGCTATATTAAAATTTTTTTCTGTATCAAACTTATATAGAAGTTAAATAAGGCAAGCACTTTTCAGAATCAGGAATAAAATGGCTATTAATCCTTTCTGATTATAAACAGTTCCAAATTTCATAGGATTTATTAATGATGATACAGTGAAAGTAACCTTTGTCTTTATTAAAATCCTAAGCAAGCAAACAAACAAACAAACCACCTTCTGCTGGTATCCTTGTCTTCTCAGCCCAGCTGGGAGTGTGCGTGCTCATGGGACACTTGAAGGATTTTACTTTGAAACAGTTTCCATACAAATTAGTGCTCTTGGGCTGAATTATTTCGTGGATTGTCTTCTCACCAGTTTCTAACAACTGTCTTTGTTGGTCTTTGCTGAGCCTCTGAATCCTATTTTGGGAGCTGAAAGAAATTGCGTACTCTGATTTCAGTGTCACTGGTGATCTATCTAAGCAAGAGTAATGTAGTGCCATGTTATATTTGTATATGACACCTCGCAGAATGTAAAGGAGACTTATGGATATTGTATTACCAGTCCTATGGTGTAGGCAGGATGGCCGGTGTTATCCCCATCTTACATCAGAGAGGGAGTGTTAAGGAATCAGACTGGTTAAGCTTACTTGCTCAACATCATGCAGCTAATAAGAGGGAGGAACGGGTCCAGAATTGACAGCTTGTAACTCCAATACTTTTTCTACTTTCTCTTATTTTACTGTATTGTTTGGTATCTTTCTATAGATAGATTTTTTTAAAAATTGTCTTAGTTCGTTCAGTTCTAGAGCTAAGTACAGGCATGCCCAAAGATGGATTCTTACCCATTTTGTAGGTTTTGGGGGACAGGAGAGTCTACATATTTCCCCAGAACCCATTATATTGAGTAGAAACCAAGTTCTTAGAAGAGCCATGGGAGGAAGAAAGTGCATACCATGTTTCCTCTGTTGGACACATTCAGTCTACCTTCAGATACTTACTATTCCATGGTTCTGATGGTAGCTCATGTCATTATTCCTAGAATAGGAAAACTTGCCAAGGGAGCTAGTGATATAATAATTACTGGTTTAGAGAAACTACCAGGTTTACCTATGTTATTCCTGAATTCACTTTCTATACTTCCTCTGGTTTCCAGGTACTAGGATTAGCCCTGCCTGATGGACGCTCCAATCGCTCTTCTACGTGGTGATGGGATAGTCATCCATCCCAAAGAACTAAGTAATTATCTTATACCAGCAATATGTCTATTTTTTTTGAAAAAGGAGAAACTCAGATAATGCCATGACAAATGCATAGAAATAAATGTCTAATTGTAGATTTTAAGGCATCCAAGGGGGATAGTTTGGGAATACTGAAATCTCAATATCCTTCAAATGGTATCAGATAAGCACTGCTATGTATTAACATCAGCCTACAGATACTATGGAGAATATAAAGAGACATCAATTAACAATTGTTATAAAAAAGCTACTTTTACCTGTTGCTTTAATTCAAAATCAAAATCATAGAAGCCAGAGGAAAAGGAATAAGGTAATCGGGTAGAAGAAATCTAGTTCTCCTACCTCAAATATCTTTTTAGAAACCAAGCAGGAGCTCGTCCCGGTATTTTCACTAAAAAGAGAATAAGCCATAAAATATCTGAATGGAGATTTTTTAAAAAAGATTAATGAAATTTAGTACTTTTACTTCTTGACAGTTGCCTCATTCATACATTTAATGGCTACTTTAACTGAGTTTATCTTCAATTAATCTGCCATTGTTTTACTCAGACATGAAGTTTATTAGTACATATTTCCCCTATAAGCTTTTTAATTAAACTGTTTCAAGAGAATAGCAAACAGTAGAAATGCCTATCCAATAACTGTCAAACAATTCAGAACTGAAAATACATATGTTAGATCTATGAAGGATATATACATGTACAGTCAGGTGACTAACTGTTTAGAGAGCCTGCCTAGGACACAGCCATGACAGACCAAAAAAGTAGTATAATATGTAACAGGTAGCTAGCTATACGTCACACGTATTATTTTAACATTAAAATATAAAATAGGTATTGAAAATAGGTATTTTTTATTTGCTTTTCTGTTACATAAACACTATTATTTAAGCAAAACAATAGGACCAGTTAACAGTGGTGTTTAGCAGTAATTTATAGAACATATTAAGCAGTTATGTGTGAGAATAATAGAACAATATTTTTGTTTCTCTCTGATACAGATTTTAATTTTTTATTGGATATTTAAATTTTATAATCCATATTGTGCATTTTTAAGACACATAAATATAAGATTTTAAAAGATGAATGTAAATATAATCGAGCTAACAGATACTTCCTATATTTAATAAAAATGAACAATAATCAGGGGCGCCTGGGTGGCTCAGTGGGTTAAAGCCTCTGCCTTCGGCTCAGGTCATGATCCCAGGGTCCTGGGATCGAGCCCCACGTTGGGCTCTCTGCCTGCCACTTGTGATTTCTCTCTGTCAAATAAATAAAATCTTAAAAAAAAAAAATGAACAATAACGGGTTTATGTCCCGTGATAAAGAAGGATCTTTTTGCACTTTGTGTTTCCTTTTCTGATAATACTTCTCTGAATTGCCTGTACCTTTAGGATGTTCCTCCTTTATGTAGTGTTAACACTGAGCACATTCAGAGACCGGACTTGCCGTCTCCTCTTTCCGAGCCCACTTTTACACTGGCCCCTGGTGGCGGTCCAGTGCAATGACATCAAGTTAGAGACCCCATCAACAGACAAACCTGAGTATGGAATATGATTTTACTTACTGGCAACAGCAGGTTTTTGGACTTGTAAGGAATTAGTTTCCATCTTTCTAAAAATATACAAGCTTGTTTTTAGCAGATTAGCTTTCTGGCATTCAGGCCATCTGCATCTTTAAATTCATCATGTAGGCACTGCATGTCTGAAATGTCCATTCTTTTTAGACCCTCTGAAACACCCCGTCACCATATGTTAAACTTCTTTCTCAGGGAAAATGTTTATAAAGCACGGAGGTAATCTTAAGGTGGATTTCAAATAAATTACAGTTTTTCTGGCGGTTTCATTTGGCTGCCCCTTTAGGTAACTTATCTTTGGGTTTTGAGGCAGTCTTTCTTCCCCTAAATGTCATTTTTCCCCCCAGTGTATGGGTTTTTGTCATAACCTACACACAATACAAATAGTTCAGGTGCAGTGAATCCTTTTGTACAGTCCTTGGTGCTTCTTCAAAGATCTTCAAACAGTTTTAGAGAAACAGCATATAAATTATTTTACTGTAGTGTTTTCCTGTATTCTCATCTTCAAACTATTCCAAATTAGAGGATGTTCTTCTCGTCCCACATGTTGAAAATGTGATTTAATGGCAGACCCAACATTTTGATGGCTTTTCTATGGCTGGCAACAATGATAGACATCTTGTAGGCCCAAGTCTATTGTAAATAATGCTGCAATAAACATTGGGTTGCACAGATCTTTTTGAATTAGTGTTCTTGTATTCTTTGGGTAAATACTAGTAGTGGAGTTACTAGAACATATGGTAATTCTCTTTTTAATTTTTTGATGATCTCCATACTGTTTTCCATAGTGGCCACACCAGCTTGCATTCCCACCAACAGTGCACAAAGTTTCCCGATTCTCTGCATCCTTGCAAACACCTGTTGTTTCTTATGTTGATTTTAGCAATTCTGATAGGTATGAGGGGATATCTCATTGTGGTTTTAAGTTGCATTTTGCTGACGATGAGTGATGCTGAATATCTTTCCATGTGTTTATTGACCATCTGTACGTCTTCTTTGGAGAAATGTCTGTTCATATCTTTGGCCCATTTTTAATTGGATTCTTTGGGTTTTTTTGGGTGTTGAGTTGTATTAGTTCTTTATATATTCTAGATACTGTTTATCAGCTATGCCATTTGCAGATATTTTCTCCCATTTGGTAGGTTGTCCTTCAGTTTTCTGGATTGTTTCCTTTGATGTACAAAATCTTTTTATTTTCATGTAGTCTCAATAGTTTATTTTTGCTTTTGTTTCCTCTGCCTTAGGAGACATATGTAGCAAAATGTTGCCATAGCCAATGTCAAAGAAATTACTGCCTATGCTCTCTTAGTGTACACTTTTTATGGTTTCAGATCTCACATTTAAGACCTTACTCCATTTTGAATTTATTTTTCTGTATGGTGTAAGAAAGCGGTCCAGGTTCATTCTTTTGCATGTAGCTGTCCACTTTTCCCAACAACAGTGGTTAAAGAGACCGCCATTTTCTTATTGCATATTCTTGCCTCCTTTGTAGAAGATTAATTGACCAAATAGTTGGGGTTTTTTTTGTTTTTGTTTGTTTTTTTAGGGCTCTCTATTCTGATCTATTTTTGTGTTATCATACTGTTTTGATTTCTCGTTTTGTAGCATACCTTGAAATCTGGGATTGTGATACCTCTACTCTTGTTCTTTTTCAAGATGACTTTGGCTATTCAGGGTCTTTCGTGGTTCTGCACAGATGTTAGTGTTATTTGATTGAATTCTATTAAAAATACCGTTAGTATTTTGATAGGGATTGCATCAAATCTGTAGATTGCTTTGGGTAGTATGGACATTTTAACCATATTTTCTCTCCCAATCCATGAGCATGGAATATTTTTCCATTTGTGTTATCTTCAGTTTCTTTCATCAGTGTTTTATAGTTTTCAGAATATAGGTCTTTTACCTCCTTGGTTAAGTTTATTCCTAGTTTTTTTGTGAAATTGTAAGTGGGATTGTTTTAATTTTTCTTTCTATTGCTTTATTATTAGTGTATAGAAATGCAACAAATTTCTGTATATTGATTTTGTATCCTGCAACCTTGCTGAATTCACTCATCAGTTTTTTTTTTTTTTTAAAGATTTTATTTACCTATCTGACAGACAGAGATCACAAGCAGGCAGAGAGGCAGGCAGAGAGAGAGGAAGGGAAGCAGGCTCCCTGCTGTCACTCATCAATTTTTTGGTGGAGTCTTTAGGGTTTTCTATATGTAGTATCATGACATTTGCAAATAGTGAAAGTTTTACTTCTTCCTTACAAATCTGGATGCTTCTTCTTGTTGTCTTGATTGCTAGGACTTCCTGTACTGTGTTGAATAACAGTGGTAAGAGTGGACATCCTTGTTCCTGATCTTAGGGGGAAAGCTCTCAGTTTTTAACCATTGCGTATGATGTTAGCTGTGGGTTTTTAAATATATGGCCTTTATTATTTTGAGGTATGTTCCTTCTCAACCTACTTTGTGGAAGACTTTTATCATGAATTAATGTTGGACTTTGTCAAATGTGTATTCTGTTTCAGGGGATGAAATGTTCTGCATATATCTGTTAGATCCGTCTGGTCCAATGTGTCATGCAATGCCTCTGTGTTTTTGTTGATTTTCTGTTTGTTTGGATGATCTATCTATTGATATAAGTGGGGTGGTTCAAGTCCCCTACTATTATTATATTACTATTGATTACTTCCTTTATGTTTGTTACTAGCTGCTTTATGTATCTGTTGTGTGTATAAATATTTATAAATGTTATAACTTCTTGTTGGATGTTTCCTTGATGATTATGTAATGTACTTCTTTGTCTCTTGTTTTGAAGTGTATTTTGTTTGTTTCACTCTGAAGTATATTTTTTCTGATGTAACTATTGCTACCTCAGCTTTCTTTTCACTTCCATTTGCATGGTAAATATTTTTCCATTCCTTCACTTTCAATGTGCATGTATGTTTAGGTCTAAACAAATCTCTTGTAGGCAGCATATAGATGGGTCTTGCTTTTTATTCATTCTGTCACCCTATGTCTTTTGATTGGCACATATAGTCCATTTACATTCAAAGTGACTATGATAGGTATGTACTTATTGCCATTTTGTTACTTGTTTTTTGGTCGATTTTGTAGTTCTCCATTCCTTTCTTCTTTTGCTCTCTTCTCACATGATTTGCTGGCTTTCTTTAGTGATACCTGGATTCCTCTTTATTTTTTGTGTATCACTGATTTTTGACTTGTGGTTACTGTCAGTTTTCTATATAACATCTTAGATATATGGCAGTCTATATTAAATTGATAGTTGCTTAATTTTGAACTCATTCTTTACTCTTTCCATTCCAGGTATATGGTGTCATGTTTTACATTCTTTCATTTAGTGAAATCCTTGACTGATTTTTTATAGATATAATTTTATTGCTGTTGTGCTTCCTACTTTCTTACTCCTGCTTATGGTCTTTCCTTTCCCTCATAGAATACCCTCTAGCATTTCTTGTAAGGCTGGCTTTGGGATCATGTATTCCTTTAACTTTTATTTGGGAAACTCTTTATCTCTTCTTTTATTGTGAATGATGGCCTTGCTGGGTAGACTATTATTGGCTGCTAGAGTATTATTTTGTCCTCTTAGCACTTTGAATATAGTATGACAATCTCTTCTGGCCTGCAAAGTTTCTGCTGAAAAATCAGCTAGTAGCCTTCTGGGGTTTCCTTTGTATGTAATTATTTTTTTCTCTTGCTACTTTTTTTTTTTTTTTTTAAGACACATTTATTCAGCGTCATGATCAGACTATTACATTTAGCAATCAACAGCATGGGTGCAAAAAAAAAAAAAAATCTACATTAAAACCCTTTGTTGGAATGCTTTACACTTTCCACAGAACAGAAACTAAAATAACCTGTTATACAATTAGTCACAAATACAGTCCTTGAGTTTTTTTTGCCCATACACATGAGTATTGTCTAAAACATGTCTTCTTTGTAGCAGCGAGGCCCTGCCACCACTGTGCTTGGCTGAGTTCACAAATCTGTTGTAACCTGTAGCTTCCCTGTCACTTCTCTGGCTCTCCTCTCCTGCTAAGCTTTGTTTCCTGGCAGTAATTAAAACCTTCTGCCACTGCCATAGCTGCTGCTGCTGCTGGAACCACCATAGCCACCTTGGTTTCGTGGTTTGGCGAAGTATTGGCCTCCACCACCATAAGGGCCAGAGCTTCTGCCTCCAAAATTGCCTCCTTTCATGGGTCCAAAATCTGAGGATTGATGGTTGTAATTGCCAACATCATTATAGCTTCCGCCACCTCCAAAGTTGCTTCCATCATAACCAAATCCGTTATAGCCATCCCCACTGCCACCATATCCACCACCACCTCGACTGCCACCAAAGCCACCTCGACCACTGAAGTTTCCTCCGCGACCAAAGTTGTCATTCCCACCAAAACCACCTCCACGACCACCACCAAAGTTTCCAGAACCACTTCGACCTCTTTGGCTGGATGAAGCACTAGCCATCTCTTGCTTAGAGAGCGCTTTCCTTACTTCACAGTTGTGGCCATTCACAGTATGGTATTTTTGAATGACAATCTTGTCTACAGAATCATGGTCATCAAATGTTACAAAAGCAAAACCCCTCTTTTTGCCACTGCCTCGGTCAGTCATGATCTCAATCACTTCGATTTTCCCATACTGTTCGAAATAATCTCTTAGATGATGTTCTTCAGTGTCTTCTTTAATGCCACCAACAAAAATCTTTTTCACAGTTAAGTGGGCACCAGGTCTTTGAGAATCTTCTCTTGAGACAGCCCTCTTTGGTTCCACAACTCTTCCATCCACCTTGTGTGGCCTTGCATTCATGGCTGCATCCACCTCCTCCACAGTGGCATAGGTGACAAACCCAAAGCCTCTGGAGCGCTTGGTGTTCGGCTCTCTCATTACCACACAGTCCGTAAGTGTTCCCCATTGCTCAAAATGGCTCCTCAGACTCTCATCGGTTGTTTCAAAGCTCAGACCTCCGATGAAGAGCTTCCGCAGCTGTTCAGGCTCTTTGGGAGACTCTGACTTAGACATGACGGCGGTGGGAGGGGGGACTTTAACGATGCTTACTCGGCGGCGTCCACAGGCAGAAAGCTCTCTTGCTACTTTTAAAATTCTCTTGTTGTCACAACTTTTTCCTATTTTATTACTATGTCTCTTGGTGTGGAGCTCCTTGGGTTGATTTTGTTGGGGTCTTTCTGAGCCTGCTGGACCTGGATTTTTGTTTTCTTTCTCAGATTTGGGAAGTTTTCAGATATTTCTTCAAATATATTTTCTGCTCCCATTTCTCACTCTTCTCCTTATGGATTCCTATAATGCAAATATTATTAGACCTGATGGTGTCACTGAGTTTTCTTAGTCTGATTTCAATTTTTATTATGTTTTTCTCTCATTCAGCTTGATTGCTTTCCATTACTGTTCTCCAGGATGCTGATCCATTCTTCTGTCTCATCTAGTCTACTGTTTTTTCCAACTGACATATTTTTAATTTCAGTTATTGAGTTCTTCATCTCTGATTGGCTTTCTATCTATTTGTTTAGGGTATCACTGGGGTCCTCCACTCTTTTCACAAGTCCATTGAGTATCTTTGTGACCATTACTTTAAATTTTCTATCAAGCATTTATTCATCTCCATTTTGTTTAGTTCTCTTGCTGTGATTCTGTCCTTTTCTTTCATTTGGAACATAATTCTCAGTGTCTGTTTCTAGGTGTTAGGAAAGTCAGCTATATCTCCTGTTTTCCAAAGTAGTGGCCTGTGAAGAAGAGGTTTTGTGGTACCCTATAATGCAATGTCCCCTGCTCACCAGAACCTGGTGCTTAAAGGGCATCTCATCTTTTGTATTTTGTGCACCTTACTATTATGGTTGAGTCACTTTGGCCTCCAGTGCAGTCATCAGCATTGGCTCTCTTTGCCTAGTGTGGGTAGCATTTTGATCCTGTGTTGTCAGTGTGCTAATCAAGGACTGCTTTGGGCTTGAGTTGGAGTCAAACTAAGCATTTGCCAGAGATACTGTAGCACCAACCTGCTGGGCACTTTCCCTGTATTGTCTGAGAAGCTTTGGTTGGTGGGTGTGACCTGCTGTCAGACTACATGTCTGCCCCAGCCTACTGCGAGGGCTGCAGGTGGACTGGTGTGTGTGGGAGTCACTTTGGAATGGTGCTGGTCTCTCATAGCTGCATGCACCCTTCCAGGCCTGTGGAACTGCCTTAAGTGGGTTCCTGCCAGTGGTAAATTGGAGGGGCAGTTCACGTGGAGTTAGGAGGTTTGTGCAGGTCTGCTGGGGGAGACAACGTGGAGCTGAGGACTGCTTGGAGGGGTGCGTCTGAAAGAGAATGTGGGGGTGGGGCACACTGTTAGCAAGTTAGGTCACGAGTGTTGGCACTGTATGGTGTCCCACAGGTGTCCATGTATCTAGGCTGGTAGGTGGGGTAGGGAAATGGCACCTGCTAGTTCTTTTATTTCTGGAGAAGTCTCCCAAAGATCCCTGCCCCTCTAGAACACACTCTGAGATGAGTAAACAAATCTCCCTCCTATATATCCCATGTGTTTTTCAAACTGCTGTGTTCATGCTGTATCTCAGTGGGGCTGTATGTTGTGCTGTTTCTTTAAGGGGGGAGGGGGGGATGAAGTTTCCTGTTGCCGTCCTGGCTCTCCCAAGAGTTGAGCCCACTGATTTTTAAATTTCCAGGTATTAAGCTCTTCCGATTCTAAGAACTCTCAAAATTATGCCCCTCTTGTTTTCTTGCAGGTTCTCCAGGCCTGGGGTTCTTGCTGTGCGGGTCTGGTACTCTTCCCTTTCCATCTTTGTGGCATTCCTCCCTGTAGCTAATAGTCCCACCAGTCCATTTAGCTCCCGGCCTCATCTCTGCCCTTCCTACCCTCCTCTTGTGTGGTAGAACAAGAATGTGTCCTCTTCTCTACACTTAGCTATCATGAGTCTGTTCTGCAGTCTGTGGGTCACTTTCTGGGTTATTTTACCTAGCTCTGTCTTTGGGATGACGTGGTCATAGGATCCTCGTACTCCACCATCTTCCCTGGGAATCTACATTGTTTAATTTTCTCATATGTTAAATCAGTCTCACATTTCTGAGGTAAATTCTGTTTGGTCATTGTGTATAATCCTTTTTTTTTTTTTAAGATTTTATTTATTTATTTGACAGAGAGAAATCACAAGTAGTCGGAGAGGCAGGCAGAGAGAGAGAGAGGGAAGCAGGCTCCCTGCTGAGCAGAGAGCCCAATGCGGGACTCGATCCCAGGACCCTGAGATCATGACCTAGGCTGAAGGCAGAGGCTTAACCCACTGAGCCACCCAGGTGTCCCTTGTCCTAATTCTTAATAGATTCATATCTTGGCAAAATATATATATATATATATATTCATTTGGACCCTGGAATTCTAACAGTTGTCTTTCTTGAGATAATTTCTCTGGTACTCCCCTTTCCCCAAACAACTCCTATATAATCCCATAACACAGCACGTAGCATTGATCACATTATATTTCTGTTGCCTCTTGTCACTCTCCTTACTGAGAATAGACTGTATTTCTACTTTATCCTAGTATCTGGCACAATACTTGACAGTATAACATGAGACTTCTGGGAAGCAGATGACCATCAGATTTTTAAAAGAACATGAAGAAACATGACAAGGAGATTACATAACAAGGACTGATAAGAGAGTGGCTGAGACACAGAAGAACAGTGTCAGGAAGGTTAAAATACTAAGTTAAGACATGAATAGATATTGACAAGGTGTAAATTTTACTTATATATCAAAGAATGTTTAAATCTGTTCTGCTGGGATTATTTTAACAATCATCATCCTGATGGATGACAAAGCAGAATCCCTCAGCTAAGTTGCTTCTATCTTTCTATCAAATAGTGTTTTATTCTCTCTAGAAAGGGGAGAATAAATATTGGTAAGAGATGACAGAAGTCAAAAGGCTCTGAATGAGTTACTTCTAGTCCCAGACATATTATATCTCAAATAAGGAAAGAATTCACATATAAGACCACAAAACCACGGACCCCCGCCCCCCCAATTTTTTTTTTTTTTAAGAATTCAAGGAAGTCACTCTCTGCTCTCTGCTAAATGCCCAACTTTGTCATTTAAGACTGCATCATAATTTAAGGATCAATTCTCTCAAGAAAACATTCCCCGAGATTTCCAGGCTGGATTTGATCCAGTTTTCTGAACAAGCAGAACCGTTTGTGTACATCAGTATCACTCAATCTTTCTAACTCTTCTTAAAATGAACTCTATATGAGCCTTACTAGAATTTGATGCCTTACTAAAATTTAATATGTTTCAGGCAGAGAAGACAACAGGAGAAAAAGCACAGTGGTAAGATGGATCTATTCTGAGGCTACAAGAAGATCATCTTTGCTGAGGTCTAAAAGTGAAAGGCCGGGGGCACCTGGGTGGCTCAGTGGATTAAGCCGCTGCCTTCGGCTCAGGTCATGATCTCAGTGTCCTGGGATCGAGCCCCGCATCGGGCTCTTTGCTCAGCGGGAGCCTGCTTCTCTCTCTCTCTCTGCCTGACTCTCCGCCTACTTGTGATTTCTCTCTCTGTCAAATAAATAATAAATAAAATCTTAAAAAAAAAAAAAAAAAAAAAAGTGAAAGGCCGAGGAAGGCAAGAGGTAGACCTGGAGAGGTAGCCAGGAGCCAAGTCACTGGAAGTCTAGTACGTCATGTTTTAGAACTTGGTTTCTATGCCGTAGCAAGTGGTTGTCAGAAAATCTTTTTCTTTTGAACAGAACAGTGTCGAAAGAAAGCTATGCAGGATGAAGAAGGGTTTGAGGGGCTAGGTCCTAACCGTCTGGCCTTTCACCATCTCTCAAGATAGCTCCTAAAGTGGCAAGTCACTAAGTATGGCCTGCAAATTGCCAGCATCAGAATTATCAAGTATCTTATAAAAACGTGATTCAGGGGCTAACAACAAAGACCAGCTCAGACTCAGAAGCTGGGGTTTCCATAAACTTCCCAGGTAACTCTTGAGTGCATTAAAACTTTAAAACCAAACATTGTATAAGACAACAGGCCCTTGACCTTCAAAAATGCCAGGGCTGTGCATGACAAAGAAAGGCTAAGTGGCTATTCCATATTGAAAGAGAATAAAGGGATGTGGCATTTAAATGTGATTTTGGGGGTGCTAATGGAAGTCCTGGGACTGTGGGGTGCCTGGGTGGCTCAGTCATTAAACATCTGGCTTCTGCTCAGGTCAAGCCCCACATTGGGCTCCCTGCTCAGTGGGGAGCCTGCTTCTCCCTCTCCCTCTGCCGTAGCTTGTGTTCTCTGTCTCCCTGTATCTGTCAAATAAATAAATAAAATCTTGGGGGAAAAAAAAAAAAAAGAACTCTGCCAACTTCAACCACGGCTAGGAAACTAGGAGTTACTGCCTATATTCCCAGTTTACTCACCCAAATCTTGATTAGGAAATGATCTTCTGAAATAATCAAATATACAATCATCTGATACATTTGCCTTTATATCTAGAAAAGATGACAAAAGATCATTAGTAGCATGAAAATAATTTGAATCTTTTACACTTCATATTTTTTCTTTTTTTAAACAAAAAGGCTAGAACAGGTAAATAGTTTAGCTATTTATAGTTTTTCTATAAATAATAAACTAATGCAAACGGTTCTCCCATATGAATTTTTGTTGCATTTTTGCTCTTTATTGTTAAAGTCTAAAAAATGTTCATACCCTTTGGGTCAGCAATTCCTTTCTAGGAGTCTATCATAAATAAGAATGTACACAAGTAGAGTTATAAGGTCTTCATTATCATAACAGAAAAGAAGCAAAAGAAAAGTTTAACAAGGGAGGTAGGTAAATTTAAGGTTCACTAATACAATGGAATACTTTGCCGCCATTTAATAACATAGAAGTTTATAATATACTGTAATTTTAAATGAAAATGTAGGTTGCAAAACAACATGAACATTCTGTAGTTAATTAACGTGGAGTATATGTGCTCAGACATAGAAAAAGGTTAAAATGCGCTTTTCAGTTCTAATTTTTGATACTAAATTTTCAAAAGAAGACTATATATTTTTTTCCATATTTTTTTTATAAACATATATTTTTATCCCCAGGGGTACAGGTCTGTGAATCACCAGGTTTATACACTTCACAGCACTCACCATAGCACATACCCTCCCCAATGTCCATAACCCCACCCCCCTTCTTTCAACCCCCCTCCCCCAGCAACCCTCAGTTTGTTTTGTGAGATTAAGAGTCACTTATGGTTTGTCTCCCTCCCAATTCCATCTTGTTTCATTTAATCTTCTCCTACCCCCTTAACCCCCCATGTTGCATCTCCATTTCCTATATCAGGGAGATCATATGATAGTTGTCTTTCTCCGATTGACTTATTTCACTAAGCATGATAGTTCCATCCATGTTGTTGCAAATGGCAAGATTTCATTTCTTTTGATGGCTGCATAGCATTCCATTGTGTATATATACCACATCTTCTTTATCCATTCATCTGTTGATGGACATCTAGGTTCTTTCCATAGTTTGGCTACTGTAGACATTGCTGCTGTAAACATTCGGGTGCACGTGCCCCTTCGGATCACTACGTTTGTATCTTTAGGGTAAATACCCAGTAGTGCAATTGCTGAGTCATAGGGTAGTTCTATTTTCAACATTTTGAGGAACCTCCATGCTGTTTTCCAGAGTGGTTGCACCAGCTTGCATTCCCACCAAGAGTGTAGGAGGGTTCCCCTTTCAACAGAAGACTATATTAAAGTTATATATTACAAGTGATTTTCTTGTATGATCACTATGAGAAAGAGTAGTTAAATTTCAAGTCAATAAGCCATATTAGTTATAATAGAATTTCCCCCTTTCCTTGGTGTGGTTATTATTCCCATTTCTATTTCTAGTTAGTCTGCCAGATCGTAAACTAAATGGATATATATATGTACATATATTTTTAATTAGGTTCTCTCAGATCCTTTTTTGGAAATAAGTGTGGTATAAATGAATAGTAATGCAGATAGAGTCAAATTCATATCCAACTTAGCAGATTCCAGTAGAAGTAAATGAATAGTCCATAATTTTCTCTCCTGAGCTCATCCCCTATTAAGTTAAGAAATGAGGGTTTTTTTTAAACCTAAAATTCCTATATTCTGAAAAACCTCTCAAATCAGAGACATCCGTCAAGTTCATGGCCACTCACTCCAACCCTCTGGTGTAGTTGACCACTCCTTTCTCTGTGCTCTCTAGGAGCCCAGTGTGGAATACTGGCATTGTACCTGTAACACTGCAGTCCATTTGTTTACTTGTTTTTCTCCCCCTTTTAAAAATGAGCTGCTGAGAGTAAGAAATGGTGTAGCTTACTTCATATCCCTAGCACCAAGCACAATGACAACCTCAAAGAGGTGGCACAAAAAAGTGTTCGTTGAATGAATGAATTGTTTAGAAGCAAAACATTACCTTTCACTTCAGAATCTGATTCTCTGTGTCTTTGCACTAAATGTCCTTTATCACACGCCTGATGGAGCACAGCACCAAAAGGAAAACAATACTATGTTATAAATACGAAGATGCAGTATATTTCCTGTATCATCCTTGGTATAACAGTTTTCAACATTTCTCATTGTATCATAGGTTTAGAGTAGACAAAAATGCCTCTTAAATCAGAACCTCTTAATACCTTTCATAACACCACTTTTCTCCTACAGCAATGAGAAGAAAATACTGATATTTTGGCACTACTAAAGGGAGTTAAAAATCTTTTTTACTTCATATAGAATTTATTTACAATGAGAAAGAGACAAAAAATGTATGATTATAATCTCAGTGAAATGAGAATAAATATGTAGGTAAGAATATGAAATGAGTAAAAATATATAAAATTGTGTGAAAGTATATAATTGATTACAAAACTATCCTTGTTTAAAAAAGATAAAAAATACTTTTTCATAGCTTGTCAAAGTCCAGAGTAGTAAGAGCATACACATGACATTGTTTTCTACCTTGAAAAGGTTGTAATGACCCAGCTAGACTAAATGAGACATAAAACACCGTAGAATTATGACAACAAATCCTGAATAGTCTATAAATCATGTGACCAAACTTTGTTCAAAAATTTTTTTTCAAACTTGTTTCTGCATCTATGCTATGTGGATATTATGAAACATTTTCCAAAAGGGCAACGGAAAGGAAAAAAATATTGAAAACATCAACATTTTTTTGCCAACACGCTATGCATATCAACTCATGTTGAAAAGTGGACTATGAAAGAGAGTTAAAAACTAAACTTCCTTTCTTTGTAGATAAAATTGGCAGCAAAAGATTTGACAGGATCGTTATGAAAATGAAAGTATAGAAATCAAAACTAGATTATTAAAGGCACAGAGAAAGGAAATATTCTAGAAAAAAATACAAAGTTAAAAACAGCAATATTATATAATCACAAGAATTTGGAGAGATAAGAGGTAAAATTAGGCTGGAAAAATTCACTTATGATAAGACTTGATTTGATGAACTCTGTCATTTTTAGCCCCCTTTCCTTGATTGAAATGATGATGTAAGCAATAAACTACCACATTCATTTTACAGAAAATCACCAGGCCAGTGTCCTTAGGACCATGATCTCCTAATTCTAACCATGATAATCCATAACTGTTCTGCAGAAAGTCTTCCAAATCAATTATTGAGAATGGCCTGGTAGGAAATAGAGTTAACTAGGATACTTTAAAATAACTTAAAAATAGGGGCTCCTGGGTGGCCATTTGTTATGTTTCTGCCTTTGGCTGAGGTCATGATCCCAGGGTCATGGGATTGAGTCCCACATTGTGCTCCACATTGAGCCCCATAGAGAAGTAAATATATATGCGTCTCACAAAATCTACATAGAAAACAATAAGAAACAATCCCACAAACAAAATCTAACTTTGGTTATTGAGTTCTGCAAATGAGTTAACACACTGATATTGATTAGAGAGTTTGTTTACTGAAATTTTTTTATAATCTTGGCCCTCTCCCAAGCATACTCATGTTGCTTAGACTGCAAAATTTACAAACAAAAATAAGGTATCCTGGTAAAAATATGCACTATTACTCTTAACAGTGTGTGAGACTAGAATTAAGAATTTATGAGGACTACTGCACGCAAACACGTGCGTGCACACTGTGGAGTGCTTCAGCGTCAGGCTCACGGCATCGATATGGTATGTCTGCAGGATGTTAACACTGGAGGAGAAGTAAAGGCTGCAGCAGAGGTCCTGTACATACATTTCTTTGCAACTTCCTGTGACTATGTAATTCTTTCAAAATAAAAAGTTCTTAAAAAACACTATTTGTGGGGCACCTGGGTGGCTCAGTGGGTTAAAGCCTCTGCCTTTGGCTCAGGTCATGATCCCAGGATCCTGGGATCAAGCCCCACATTGGGCTCTTTGCTCTGCGGGGAGCCTGTTTTGTTTCCTCCTCCTCTCTCTCTCTCTCTCTGCCTACTTGCAATCTCTGTCAAATAAATAAAATCTTTAAAAAAAAAAAAAGGCTATGTGTTTTTGTCTGGTTCTCCCCAAAGGCAAAATTTCTGACCTGAGTGTGTCTGGAGCTGGGGGTGGGGACAATGGCACTCTTCTCTCAGTGACACCCACTTTAGTTGCTGAGCTGCAGGTAGAAAGAGGGCAGTAGTCTCAGCTCTTCTGTATTGGCCTCTTCTGGGGTGGAATCACCATTTTATAAGCCAAGGCAAGGGCAGTTGGGGCCAAAATATGTAATGTGGCACTCCCAGCAGAATCTCTGTTTCATGAATGGGGCCTGGGTAGAAGGGAGCCCCACCCACCCCGCCTCGTTGGCTGCACGCACCTGGAACTTCACCTCAACAACAGGGAGCTGGAGGCAGGATATGAAATACTGATGCCCTGCCCTCCTTGGGAAGATAGCCCTCGGACTGGCATCTGTGGAGAGAGGGGGCCCTGTGTTCTTGGCTGCACTGGCGGGTAGGGAAGATCTTGATTCAAATACCACAGGCTCTTGATGTTTTCTTTTTATCAAGTTTTAGTAGATTTTCACAAATAGGTGTTTTTTCATTTACTGTTTGCCTTAGGGCACCTTCCAGAAACTTTAAATGGTTGTGTGTGTGTGTGTGTGAGTATCACCAATTTTTTTTTTTTTTTTTTTAAAGAGAGAGATCACAAGTAGGCAGAGAGGCAGGCAGAGAGAGAGAGGAGGAAGCAGGCTCCCCGCTGAGCAGAGAGCCCAATGTGGGACTTGATCCCAGGATCCTGGGATCATGACCTGAGCCAAAGGCAGAGGCTTTAACCCACTGAGCCACCCAGGCACCCAGTATCACCAATTTTTGCTGGATGAATGGATCTGCAGAGCTCCTTATGCTGTCATGAAGGAAATCGATATTGCAACATCATTTATTCCTACACCTTTGTACTGCCATTTAATTTTTCTTCATTTCAATTAGCTTTCTTAGTTTTAATTTCTATCCTAGATGTATCTTTGTAAGATGCCTCAAATACTTCTCAGAGTAAACTAAGTGATTTAAATATAGTACCTTAATAAAACCCACCTCTTATCAAAATTCTTTTGTGTTTTTATAAAGAGCAAATAATATGAGCGAAGTTTTAATCACTGACTTTTCCCGTGGAGGGGAGAATTAGGGTACAGGAAGTATAACAAGAAATGACTTGCCGTTCTCCTGCAACCATTTTTTCAAAAACTGTTAATAACCAGATCAGTGCGTACCTCTTGCTCTTCTCTGGTGTTCTGATGACTTGCTATGGAAGAATTTCTTTCCTTCTTTGTTTTCAGGTGTTTTTTCTTGTTTTTTATCTAAATATAAGAGTCATATTTAAAATTAATATTTAACACATCAAAGACCATATATATGCAAATATAAAACTATCTTGAGACTTCCAGTTCTATTCCTCTAAGTACAGCTAAAAACCCTGGGTATTATAGAAAAACTAAACATAAGAGGCTCTAAAAAGTGGAACAAAGGCGGCAGACTGGTTAGGGACCTCAGAAGCAGAGGAGTAGCAGGATGGTGAGTAGATCCTCTGTTTTGTTTTTGCTTCAGACATCCCAGCTTTAGAGCTGGAGAAACCAGCAACCCAGAAATGCCACTAAGTGAAGAAATAATGTCTGAAAATTTCCTAAATTTGATGAAAGACATGAATGTAAATATCCAAGCTCAATGAACTCCAAGATGAACTCAGAAACCTATGAGGAGATACATTATAATCAAACTTTCAAAGATAAAGAGAATCTTGAAAGTAGCAAGGGAAAAGCAAATTATTACATACAAGAATCCACAAAAAGATTATTAGATTTCTCAGGGCACCAGGGTGGCTCAGTTGGTTAAGCCTCAGACACTTGGTTTCAGCTCAAGTCATGATCTTAGGGTGATGAGGTTGAGCTCTGTGTCAGGCTCCGTGCTCAGCACAGAGTCTGCTTGAAGATTCTTTCCCTCTGCCCCTCCTCTTGCATGCTCTGTCTTTCTAAGATAAATAAGTCTTTTTTAAAAAAAAGTTTATTAGATTTCTCATCAGAAACTTTGGAGGCCAAAAGATAGTATACCAACATATTCAAAATGCTTAAAAAATGGCATAATTGTCCTTCAAAAGCTATGAAAAAATTAAGATATTCCCAGATGAACTCTCTCAGCTTTTCTTTGTGACCACTAGACACATCCTGCAAGAAAAGTTCAAGGGTATCCTGCAAGGTGAAATGAAAACACACTGGATCTCAAGGTAACAACACGAGGAATTATAAAAGCTAGTTAATTTTTGTAACAATGGTTTTAAAGAGCACTTTCCCCCCATATAATTTAAGAGATTAATACATTTAAAGAAAAAAGTTATTAATGCAGTTTCATCCTGTTGTGATCAGAGAAGATGCACTATAAGACAGCTATCTTTTAAAATCTATTAAGACTTCTTAAGTTATATACCAACAAATTAGATAACCTAGATGAAAGAACAAATTCCTAGAAACACAAAACCTAGCAAGACTATATTACAAAGAGATAGAAAATATGAACAGATGAATAACTATAAGGAGATTGCATCAGTAATCAAAAATCCCCCAGCAAGAACAAACCCTAGACCTGATGCCTTCATGGGAGGATTCTAGCAAACATTTAAAGAGGAACTAGTACCAGTCCTCCTCAAACTTTTCTAAGAAACTGAAGAGGAGGGAACTCTACTAATTCAGACTATGAGGCCAGTATTATTCTACTACTAAAGCCAGACAGACACTTCAAGAAAAATCAAAGACCAGCATCTCATGAAAATTAATACAAAAAATCCTCAACAAAAGACTAGCAAATTAAATTCAGCAGCATATTAGAAGGATTGTACACAGTGACCAAATAGGAATTATTCCTGAATGTAAGGATGGCTCAACATACCAAGTCGATCAAAGTAAAACACCATATGATTATCTCAATTGATGCAGAAACGGCAATTGACAAAATTCAACACCCTTTCATCATTACAAAAAAAATCCCAATAAACAAGGCATCCTAGGAAGCTACCTCAACACAATAAAAGCCATGTACGAAAAACCTACAGCTAACATTGTGTTCAATGGTGAAGACTTAAAGAATTTCCTAAAAGGATGTTTGTTTTTATCACTTCTATTCAGCACAATACTGGAAGTTCTAGCCAGAGCAATTAAGCATGAAAACTGAAGAAAAGGCACTGCAATGGGAAAATAAGAAAATGATCTCTGTAGATGACATGATCTTATATTTTAAAAACCCTAAAGAATCCATAAAAAACCTGTTTGAACTAATAAATCAGCAATGGAGGAGAATACAAAGTCAACACAGAAAAATCAATTGCATTTTTATACACAAAGAATAATTTGAAAAGAAAATTACAAAAAATTCCATGTACAATAATATCATCAAAAAGAATAAAATACTTAGGAATTAATCAAGGAGGTGAAAGAACTATATAATGAAAATTAAAATACACTGCTGAAAGAAATTAAAGAAGATAAAATTGATTAAATTGTATCTCTTGTTCATGAAGCAGAAGCCTTAATATTATTAAAATATCAGTACTACCCAAAGCAGGCTACGGATTTAATCCAATCCTTAACAAAATCCCAATGACTTTTTTTTTTTTTTTTTTTGCAGAAATAGAAAAATCCATCCTAATATTCATATGGATCCTCAAGGGACTCCAAATAGGAACAAAACTGGAAGGCTTGTACTCTCTGATTTCAAAACTTACCACAATCCTACAGTAATCAAAACTGTGTGGTATTGGCATAAAGACAGACATATAGATCAGAGAGAAAGAATAAAGAGTCCATAAATAAATCATTGCAGAAATGATCAGATGGTTTTTGAGAAGGGCTCCAGGACCCCTCAATGGGGGGAAAGACAATCTTTTCAACAGATGGTGCTCAGAAAACTGGATATCCACTTGCAAAAGAATGAAATTGGACCCTTAACCAAATACCAAATAAAAAATTAACTCAAAATAGATTAAGAGCATAAATGTAAGACCTAAAAGGATAAAAGTCTTAGAAAAAAAAAAAGGACGAAACTTAACAACACTGAATTTGGCCATGATTTATTGGACGTGACACTGAAGGTCAACAGCCAATAAGGGACTGAGGTCGTTAGCCCAACAGCCTCCGAAGAACTGAATTTTGTCAACAATTATGTAAGTGTTGATTAAAAGTGTATCCTTCCTCAGGCCTTCAGATGAGACCATAGCTTGAAATACAACAACACCTTCACTACCCTCTTTTGAGAGACCTTAGACAGAAGCATCCAGCGAAGCCACTCCCGAAGCCCTGCCTCACAGAAACTGTGATGATAAGTGTCTGCAAAGTTTTAAGCTGCTGCTTGCGGTAATTTGTTACTCAGGAATAGAGAACTAATACATGTGTCTTATTCCATTCAGCTGCTATAACAAAATACCACAGAGTGGTTGGCTTCAAATAAAGGAAATTTATTTCTCATAGTTCTCCAGGGGAAAGGTTGAGACCATTGTGGCAATATGGTCAGGTGAGTGCATTCTTTTGGGCCACAGACCTCCTATTGTATCCTTACGTGGTAGAAGGGGTTAGGGATCTCTCTGGAGCCTCTTTCATGAGGCACTAAATCACCCAGAGAGCTCTGCCCTCATGGCCTAATCACCTCCCAAAAGGCCCACCTTCTAGCAGCATCATACTGGGCATTATAATTTCAACATATGAATAGAAATATTCAGGTATAGCATTCTGTTCCTGGGCTCACCAAATTCAAGTCCTTCTCTCCTGAAAAATACATTCATTCCATCCTATCCCATTCCACTCCAAGTTATGTGTTTCCAAAATACAGTAGAGGGATAGCACAGGACAGACATTCCCAAAGGGGGATTCAGAAAAGAAAGAGCGCGTGATGGATCCCAAATAAACTCAAAATCTGGCAAGGCAAACTCAACAAGATCTTAGGGCTCAACACTCATCCTCTCTGGCTCAATGCTCTGTCATCTGGACCCACTGGGATGGTGACATCGTCCTGCAGCTCGGCAGGGCGCTGCTCTGTGCGGCTCTCTGCCAGGGCACTGCCCATGATGCGGCCCGTGGCTCCAGGCAGCCTGCCTCCATGGCCTCTAATAAAGGCCATTCATCCTCTAGCTTGTTGAAATCTAGGTGGTGGTGGCCTGAATGATCTCTTAGTTACCTTTGAGGCCTTTTTTTCCCTCTTGTCTTGCAGAACATTGCGCTTTTGCAAATAGACCTATGGTACCATATTGTAAACCCTGCCTTCATTCTGTCCTCTCTCTCACTGCTTTAGTTCAAACTGGCAGTTTTCCTGATGGGGTGGCTGATTAGTTTAGTTCTGTGGTTCACACACTCACACTAACCTGCTTAACAATTATTTGATCTTCACACCCTCACTCTTCTCTTCTGAACACACGTTCCTATTTTTTGTAATATTGCAGGCTGAGAACTTCTTAAATCTTCACTCTCTGGTTCCTCTTGGCTTAACAATTCCTTCTTATCTCTCCTTGTATTTCACTATAAGCAGTCAGAAGGAATCAAGCTGCTCTTCAACACTTTACAAAGAAATCTTTTCAGCTAAATATCCAATTTTATCACTCACAAGTTCTATCTTCCAAACAATAGAACACAAACACAATTCAGCCAGATTTTTTACCATTTTATAGTCAGGATTAAAATTTTCTCCATCAGGCAATAACATGTTTGTTTCTGAGACTTCATGAAAATTACCTTTAATAATCACATTTTTACCAAGGTTCTGTACATGATCATCTGTGTATTCTTTAAGAAGACGGAAACGTGTTCCCCTTCTTTCCTTCCTGAGCCCTTACCAGAGTCACCTTTGGAAGTTCTTTCATGGCAATATCAGCATTTTGTAACATGCACTTCAAAACTCTACCAGCCTCTACCCATTATCCAGTTCCAAAGCCAGCACCACATTTTTAGATATTTGTTAGAGCAGCATCCCACACTCGGTCCTAAGAGAGTAGTGTCTTAGTTTGTCTTAGTCACCTCCTAATACCATCACACTGAGGGTCAGGGTTTCAACCTGTGTATGTGGCGGGGGCATAAACTTTCAGTATGTGCCACCCCTTGAACTCCCTCCTCCTTCTCTTCTAATTTCCTTCTTAGGCACTTACCATGACCTGATACAGCAAATATTTTACTTATTTCTCATCATTTATTTCCACCAACTAGAATAAAAGCAATGAAAGAAGATTTTTGTCTCATTTTTTTTTTCCACTGCTCTATGCCCAACACACAGCTGAAGCTCAATATATAGTTGTTAAATAAAAGAATAAATGAACACTGAATTTGTAGTCAGGTGATGTATGTTATGTTATGCTACTTATGTTAACTCTCATTTACAGGTGATGTGGCTTTTGAGAAGGTCCTTCTCTGGATCTTTAGAGTAAGGGTTTACAAATCCTAAGGATAGAAAATTCTATGATTTAGAGATAATGTCATCTAATCAGGAAGTAACAGTTACTGCTATACAATAATTATGCAACTGCAAGCGTATTTTTGTCTGATTGTTACTCACAATAAGAGTACCTATTCAATATATCCATACCACAGGCAGAGATTCTTAATCATACCTGAGAAGTCAACTTGAGAAGATAAGTCTGAGACTCATTGGATTCTGAACTGTCAGAGCCTCGGCTACTGCAAAAAAGAATAATAACTTTGATATAATAATTATTATGTTATTTTCATTATTATTCATATTTATTCAAATTTACAATGACAAATTTATTAATTTGATCTATATTATGAGTATTAAAAAATAATAAACAATATTTTGGTGGCATTTTAAAATTTTAGCTGTTGTTTTTACAATATTATTGGAATGGTAGAAATGTTCTAATTTTAAGAAGAATGTTTACAAAGGTAAACATTACAAATAAATTTGTAAATATTACAAAGTGTAGATGTCATAGTTCTAGGCATCTCAGAGTATTAGAAGAAAAACGACTGAAATTGGAACACATCAAATAGAAACAAAACCATGAGTTCAAAATGATACTTTCCTGCCACAAACAAACTTATTAGTCACCTCTGGAGGTGCAGGGGCACTAATCAAAGCCTGAAAATTTATAAATAAAGGAAAGGAATCAAACATTTGTTCTGTTTTTCCTATAGGAAACTATACAAAATTAGCACCTTCATTCTTCCAACATTTCCTTTGCATTAAATTTTGCATTTATTATTTGCTGATTTAGAGTATGTATGTGACATCTCTATAAATGCGTCAATTCTCTGTGGGTAATGTCAGCATTAAAAACAATTTGAGTATGTCTTTCATGTACAGGACATAATAGGTGCTCAATTAATATTATTCAAGTCAATAACTGAAGTCTTAATGAAGTTGGAGCAAAGTAAAATGTGTGGAAAAAATTTCCCTCCACTTATAGTTGGGATTTTCAGTTGAGACTGAGAATTTTATATCCTCCTGTTACTATAAAGAGCACAGAAACACAGCACAAATTGTGTTCTATCCGCCATCTTGGCTTACCTAGAGTCTAGATCCAGTGTCATTTCTTTCAGAGAAGTATCTGAATCCTCAAGGATTTTTTCCAAGTTTATATGTTTTTCCATTTCTTCTAATTCTTTCAGGCACTGATAATACTAGGGGAAAATGATTAATTATAAATTAACTCTATTTCCTAATTAAATGAATTGAATATTTATAGACACTTGGAACAATAGCTATGGGGACATCAAGTACCAGAAACCTCAAACACTGTTAGGATATTAAAACAAAACAAAACAAAAAACTGCCCTAGACCCTTAGGTTATGTTATCTCCTAAACTTGAGTTTGATGCATTACCAAATGGACTTTGCTTACCTTGGTTCGGTCTGGATCACAATAGTCCAAGAGAGAATCACAAAAATGATATCCCATTGACTCCAAGTCTTTTGTGTTGAAATGAGTGCCCCGTTTATTACCTAAAACATTAATAAGTTTATCCACCATTGAGGATGAGTTAATCATTTGTCCTTACCAGGTGGGCTTAAATTGTAAAACAGAAAGTATAAATAAACAAAACATCTGATATGATTCTATATCCTGTCCTTTGGATTTTCTTCTCTGGGGAAGATCATTTAACACCTTACTGCTTTCCTCTTCTCTCCACATCTGGATGAAAGCTGACTTAACACTTACTTAACACTGACTTAATAGTCTATGTTGTAAGGCAGAAGAAAATTGAGTAAGAAATTATGGAATACTTGGTTACCAGTTATAAACACACTCATAATCACTTAGGAAAAAACTTGGGTAAATATTTTAATGTTTTCATCATCATAGATAGTGTTATATCAATTTCAAGGTGCTTTAAAAGACAGAAAATATATGTGTGGATTTCTAGCGCTTTCCTTTGAGTCAATAAATTTTCTAAAAATGTAACAATTTTCTTAATATGGAGTATTCTAAGGGTCAACTAGATGTGACTCAAAGATCTCTTAGGGGCGCCTGGATGGCTCAGTGGGTTAAGCCTCTGCCTTCGGCTCAGGTCATGATCCCAGGGTCCTGGGATGGAGCCCCAATTCGGGGCTCTCTGCTCAGAAGGGAGCCTGTTTCCCTCTCCCCCTCTGCCTACCTCTCTGATTACTTGTGACCTCTGTCAAATAAATACATAAAATCTTAAAAAAAAAAAAAAAAAAGATTTCTTAAATGAGGGGTGCCTGGGTGGCCCAGTGGGCTAAGCCTCTGCCTTGGGCTCAGGTCATGGTCTCAGGGTCCTGGGATTGAGCCCCACATTGGGCTCTCTGCTCAGCAGGGAGCCTGCTTCCCCCTCTCTCTCTGCCTGCCTCTCTGCCTACTTGTGATCTCTCTGTCAAATAAATAAATAAAATCTTTAAAAAAAAAATTTCTTAAATGGGACTAGAGAGCATGCTTTTATTTTTAGTTAAAGGAACCAAGTACTTCCATTAAAATATATATTTACTCTCTCAAAGAACCTCCAACACACCCAGTCCACTTTGACTTGTAAATAGCAAATCCACCAAAAACATTTCTA
The DNA here is from genome assembly GCF_022355385.1 of Mustela nigripes. Taxonomy (NCBI): domain Eukaryota; kingdom Metazoa; phylum Chordata; class Mammalia; order Carnivora; family Mustelidae; genus Mustela; species Mustela nigripes. The sequence continues at coordinate 17,696,771 of NC_081560.1, forward strand.
TCCTAGTATTTTAAGCATGAGCATTGCTTTTTGTTGAAATCGTGAGTCATCTGTAAGGACTTCTTAAAAGCAAAAGCAATTAAATATTAGATCATTAAATAACCAACTGGGTATTCTAGCTACAGTCTAACACTTTGGTTCCTAAGCAAAGGGAAATGGTGAGATGGAGATACACAGAGTGGTATAGTTTGTTCATCCTATATATAGAAGCGCTTGGAAACCAGCATGCATGTAAGTGGTAAGAAAGTGCCCACTATCACATTATCCACTTTATTAGTATCACATTAAAAAAGGTTTCTTTAGGGGCACCTGGATGGCTCAGTTGTTAAGAGTCTGCCTTTGGCTCAGATCATGTTCCCCAGGGTCCTGGGAATGAGCCCCGCATAGGGCTCCCTGGTCGGCAGGGAGCCTGCTTCTCCTTCCCCTACTCACCCTGCTTGTGTTCCCTCTCTTGCTGTGTCTCTGTCAAATACATAAATAAAATCTTGGAAAAAAAAAAACCTTCCTTGGCTTAAAGCTCTGGGAGCCGTGAATGAGAACACTTGGTCTTACCCAGGGTAGATCCACAAAAAGTAGCCTCCATGGTAAAGCTGTTCCTGATTCCCATTTTCCACATTACTACCCTTCCTGTGCCCTCTTTGCTCTTCTGAACATTAAATTTGCAAGCTGAGAATGAAAACTAAAAAGAAGCAAATAAAAATGAGAAAATGTGTTTTCCTGCGTACAATGTCTTTCTCAGGAAGTAGGGTTGAAAATGAGAAAGTAGTGCATATGCAGTAATTCTCTCTAAAGCTTCAGGGGCTTTTAGTCCCAAACCGGAGGAAATAACTCATTTTAAGGATGACATATTTACATTTCTCAGAAGTACAGATTTGAAAACACTGGCAATAAATTTTATTTTTTATATGCAACATATGCATTCAAAACCCACTGATTAATTCTTGATACTGTTGGGATAAGCTCTTATACTTTAAAAAACTTATAGGAAAGGGCTTAAATATGTTTAGGAATAAAGATTAATGTAGATGCTTTGAATAAGACAAGGATGCTTTATTTTCACAAGCTCAATCACTGGAAAGCTGTCCTGAAAGATTGTGATAATGTTAGTCTCAAAATTTTTGCAATTTTTAAAATTTACAATGAAATTAAATTGTGTTGCGTTCTAGGACTTTGACACATGTATAGATTTGTGGAGCCACTATCGCAAATCAGGATATAGGACAATTCTATCACCTCTAAAAAAACTCCCTTATTTCTTTGCAGTCACAAGTATTCATTTTGAAGCTACGGTAAATGGTACCGTTTTCAGTTTTGGTTTCCAACTGTTCAGTGTGAGTATATAGAAATGTAGTTCATTTCTGAGGGGGGGCCTTGTCAGGTAGGACATTGCTAAACTCACTTGTTAGTTCTAGGAGGGTTTTTGGTGCATTACTTTGGGTTTTCTATGAAGGCAGCCATGTCCCCTTTATTCCGAAGTGTCTGCCTTTTCTTTCTTTCTCTTGCTTTCAGCACTTAGAACCTCCAGCACAAGGCTGAATAGGAAGGGGTAAGGGTGGCTATCCTGGCCTTGTACCTGACTTTGGGAGGAAAACAGTCTTTTATCATTAGGTATAGTGGTAGGATAAGGCACATTTTTTTCTTCACATTTCAAATTATTGGTCACTAAACATTCCACAGAGTTGCTTTTTTATGGTCATTTCTATAAGCCAGTCAAAAGAACTCAATAAAAAAAGCAATTTACTGAGTAAGGTGATCTATTCTGCAGTCTCAGGTGGGCAACATGTAATAAAGAAAAAGTTAAAAATCTTAAATGGTCTTACTTTATCCGGACAATTTTTGCTCAGCATAAGTGGAAAGATCCGTTGCTGTAAGTATAATGACTTACACCTGTCACTACCATCACAGCCATACATGAAGATGTTCTCTTTTCTACTATGGCCATGAAGGTCACAATATAAAATAACCTCTCGTTTCTCCATCAATCTACCGAGAGAAAAAAAAGAATAAGTTACAAGGAGTTACTAAATTTTACCTCTGCATTTTTCTATGGGTTTACAAGTCTACTATCCAAATAAATAGAATTTCTTATATCCTTTCTTTCTCTTATCCTGACCGTATATTCTTAACAATTTTAAGACATCTATAATAATTTCCCATTAGCTATATATAAAATATGAATGCTTACCTTCCATTACAAGCACAAAATTTGCCTTACTTCCAAGACTCTCCAGTAGGATCCCTCTGCTTTATTATTCTGGTTTTTCATTGTACAAAGGAAACAGCTCACTCCTAGTTTGCCCAATAGATTTCACAGAGACTCTTTCTGGGTCCAATACCTTCTTTCTTCATTTCCACGAGTGCAAATACTGCCCCTCAGCCCTCAAGGCTGACTTCATGTCTCACTTCCTGACTAGTGAAGGCCACAGGTTTTTCTTTTTTTGAAGTCCTATAGCACATAATATTGGTACCATTTGCTTGAGACTCGCCTTGGAAGGTCTTCATATTTTTGATACTTAATCTTGTTAAGGGTAAGAAATGCTTCAAATCACCTAGAACAGTGCTATGCACACAAGTATCCAAATATTTGTTAAAAATTGAGAACCTGACAACCTGGTGCTCAACCAATTATTATACGACCCTTGATTAAAGTGAGAAAAATGGTACCAAAATTTCAATTTTTTTCTGGTAAATTCCTAATAAATAAGGAAATTATTACACATTTCTTAGGAGCACAATTCTTAGCTTTTATAACTTAGGCATATGATCAATATTCAAAAAAATAAGCCCCCAGAGATGCTTGGGTGGCTCAGTCAGTTAAGTGTCTGCCTTTGGCTCAGGTCATGATCCCAGTGTCCTGGGACTGAGTCCCATATCCAGCTTCTTGCTCAGTGGGGAGCCTTCTCCTTCTCCCTCTGCCTGCCAGCCTCTCTCTTTGACAAATAAATAAATAAAATCTTAAAAAAATAAAATAAGTCCCCAAACTGATTGGTGAAAATAACTAGGGATGCCTGGGTGGCTCAGTCGGTTAAGCTGCTGCCTTCAGCTCAGGTCATGAACCCGGGGTCCTGGGATCGAGCCCTGCATTGGGCTCCTTGCTCAGTGGGGAACCTACTTCTCTCTCTGCCTCTGCCTGCCACTCTGCCTACTTGTGTTCTCTCTCTCTCTTTCTGATAAACTAAAAAAAAAAGAAAATACCTAATGGAGAGGCTTTAAAAAGGTAAAAAAAAGTGGTGGTATTAAGGTAGTAGGATGATGGGTTTTGCCTTTTTTCATATTTCTAAACTTTATGCATTATATTACTTAACCAATATTACATACACTATTTGTTATATCTGGAAGGATAAATAAAAAAAATGTTAGCAATGGTATTTGTAGTAATATGAAATGTATTACTTCCCATAACAAAAACATTAAAACCTAAAACCAAAATATTCAAAGCATAGCTTCTATTCAGAAAAATACTCCTTTAAACTATAGTGAAATCTCAGGCACCCTTACCTAACTATGATTAATTGCATTAAGGTAATTTTCTTTCTTGGAAGTCTTTCTGAAACTAACTGAATGGATTCCTACCAAAGTGAGGTCTGTTACATGTATTAATTGTCTGCTCTTTTCTTATTTGGTGCCCAATAAATTCTAATTGTTAACATAAGACTGACATAAAGTCACTAAAATACCATTTTAAGTTTTTAGAAGTGGATTATAAAGCAAGATTATCACGTTAGGGCCTTAAATATGAAATATGCTGAACGGTTTTTAGCCCGCATTTCCCCAGTTTCAATGATCTTTCAGTTTCTTAGTAATATAGTAATATAGTAATCAGAAAATGTAAATCAGAAAAAACTTCTCAGTAATTCCCAAAGATATCTCATTACTTCCAAAGGGTCTAATTTTACATGAATTTTAACTGCCTGAGAAATGGCTTGGGTCTTTTTCCTTACCCACAGGTTAAGATAGTCTAAGTATCTTATACTAAGCATCCTATACTAAAATCCACTCTTTCTATATTCTCATATTCTTTTTTTAATTCTCATATTCTTTAAATATACTAAATCTTAGCTGTTTCCTTCCAACACATGTGACTTTTTATTCTACTTACCTATGATTTTTTTTTAAAGATTTATTTGACAGAGAGAGATCATAAGTAGGCAGAGAGGCAAGCAGAGAGAGAGGAGGAAGCAGGTCCCCTGCCGAGCAGAGAGCCTGATGTGGGGCTCAATCCCAGGACCCTGAGATCATGACCTGAGCTGAAGGCAGAGGCTTCAACCCACTGAGCTACCCAGGCACCCCTACCTAACTATGATTAATTGCATTAAGGGAGTTTTCTTTCTTGGAAGTCTTTCTGAAACTAACTGAATGGATTCCTACCTTAACCTTCTTACAAGGCAATCTGAGAATGGAGACATTTAAAATATTTTCCATAGAGACAAGCCAAAGGGCCTTGGCCTATAATCCATCTTGTGTTGGACCAGGGATACTTAAAGTCAAAGAGCACTAAGTAGATATAGATATATCTAATCAGTTTCCTTTCATTCATATATACATATATATATATATATTTTTTTTTTTCTTTCCATTCCACTTCCTTTCCATTATATATAATGGAAAGGAATATATATATATAAATAAATTTTTGGAATAATTTTAGATTACAGAAAATTTCAAAAAATAGTAAGAGTGTTTTCATATATCTCTCACCCCATTTTCCCTAATGTTAGCAAATTCAATAACCATGGTACAGTGTTCAAAAACAAAGAAACCAACATCGGTACATCACTAGTAACTAAACTCCCAATCTTACTTGGATTTCGCTAGTTTGCCACTAATACCTTTTCTGTCCCAGAATCCAATCTAGGATACCACATTGCACTTAACTGTCTTTTTGTTGTTTGCCATCCTCGGTTACATAAGGAAGTCAAGGGTGTTTTTTTTTGTTTTTATCACTTAACATTTCTCAGATAATTGCAGGGAATCCTGGAGTCCATGTTTGTGATGGGTATGGGAACAAGAGTTTTCAGTCCTTTCTGTGGGGATCTGCATTTCACTCCCTCCCTGTGTAAGCAGATAGAAGGATTAACGTGGAAGTGAAAGTTAAGGCTGAACTGAGACAGCTGGGGCCATGCTTCTAGGTGCTTCTGAAGCCTGTCAGCAACTCTGACGGACTGGAGGTATCCTTGAGGGCCTCAGACCTAAAACAGGGTTCTTGTACCTACACTGGGGGTTCTGGTATCCCTGGGATCAGGATATAAACACTCTGTATAATAGTACTCCAGAAGGGTTTACAAAGAGTTTTTACATCTATATCTGATTCATTAACAACTTTTTACTTAACACTAAATACATTTAGAGCTTTCAATGCCCCATATTTTATTCTGGGCACTTTATTAATGATTCTCTCATTTAATCCTCCTGCCTCTAAGTATTATTATTACCATTTTATAGAAGAGAAAACTGAGGTTTAGATTTGTTTTTAAATTGCTCAAGGTCACATATCTGGGAAGGCAAAAAATCGTTGTTAGTAAATGATATAGTAGGATTCCAATCTGATATTTTAACTCCACTCCACTCTCTTAGCCAAAAAGGCTATGGGGCTTTGGACTTGGAATGGGGTTCTGTGACTTTAATAAATATTTTTGCTCTAGCACATGCCTATTTCTGGCTGTTATCACCTGAAACTATTAAAGAATCCACCCACTCAACAAATATTTAAATACTATGCACATTTACTGTTCTGGGTTCTTTGGAAAATTTAAAGCTATTTAATTTTTTTTCTGGGGGAAATAAGACTATTATTTATTAAAGTTTTAATGACTATGTAACCTGATAGTCAAAAAGACTTATCTTTTTATTTTTAAAGTTTATTTATTTGACAGGTCACAGAGAAAGAGAAAGAGAGAGGGAGGAGAGAGGAGGAAGCAGGCTCCCCACTGAGCAGAGAGCCAGATGTGGGGCTCGAACCCAGGACCCTGGGATCATGACCTGAGCCAAAGGCAGAGGCTTAATCCACTGAGCCACCCAGATGCCCCAAGACTTATCTTAATAAAGAGTACACTTATCGGGGCGCCTGGGTGGCTCAGTGGCTTAAAGCCGCTGCCTTCGGCTCAGGTCATGATCCCAGGGTCCTGGAATCGAGCCCCACGTCGGGCTCTCTGCTCAGCAGGGAGCCTGCTTCCTCCTCTCTCTCTGCCTGCCTCTCTGCCTACTTGTGATCTCTGTCAAATAAATAAATTAATTAATTAAAAAAAAAAGAAAATCAGCATAAAAAAAAAGAGTACACTTATCATGATAAGTACTATGTAATGTACAGAATCGTTGAATCACTATACTGTACACCTGAAACTAACATTGTATGTTAACCATACTGGAATTAAAATTAAAAACAATAAAAAAAGTCTCATCAAAGAGCAATGTATGGGGGCACCTGGGTGGCTCAGTGGGTTAAGACTCTGCCTTGGGCTCGGGTCATGATCCTGGGGTCCTGGGATCGAGTCCCACATCAGGCTCTCTGCTCAGTGGAGAGCCTACTTCCTCCTCTCTCTCTGCCTGCCTCTCTGCCTACTTGTGATCTCTCTCTGTCAGATGAATAAATAAAATCTTAAAAAAAAAAAAAAAAAGAGCAATGTATGATCAACATAGTGCCGGGAAGCCCTGTGAGATAGAATTAATTTCCACATGTAAGAGATTCAAGCATCCCAAACTAAGTATCAGCGTCACCTTTAGCAAGAAACCAGATTTGGGATAATGAAAATTTCACTATAAGTTTCACAAAGCAATTAAAATGTTCCAGAAGTTTATTCATTATTTAAGAAAAGGCTAGTGAATCCAGTGGCATAAAGCCAGAGAGAAGAGTGGAGAGAACGGGAAAAAATTAAGTAGCTATAGTTAAACTATCAGTTAAGCAACCTTAAAAGCTAGAGTAAAAGGAATGGGATGGTAAGAGCGAAAATCTCACTACCAAGTTTACTAAATAAGCAGAGAGGTAATTCGAGGCTTATTTTACCTATGGATCATGTTCCGGGTATACCAAACAGAAGGAAAGGATTCCTTCAGGAGAGATGTATAGTTACGGTTTAAATCTCGTCCAGCCAAGGAACAACGATAATTTCCCACAATCACGCCATCTGGATTCAGCATGGGTACCACCTTGAAGATGAAAGTGTCCCGAAGCAACTGCGCATCGCTCGAGTTTCCTAAAATATAATCTAGGAAGCCTTTCATGATCCAAGAGCTGTTGGTTTCTCCTGGATGGACCCTTGCAGTCAGAATCACAGCCTTTCGTTTTCTTGAGTCCGTGTTCTTCAAGGGAGTGGTGATCGTTAATACATACACCATGTTCCTAGCCATTGTGTGGCACAAGACACGTATTTTACAAAACTTGGACCGTACGGAGTCGTGATTGATAGCAGAAAGGTATTCTTGCAGGTTGGTGTAAGTATATGGATAGCAGTGAGCAAAGTAGCAGGTGTCTTTGTTGTGTGGAAACTGAAATGTCCATGTGAGAGAGAAATAATGGCGCCCCTCTTGTCCCTGGTTGTTCCTGTAATACTTGATTTGGTCTCCTATTCTCTGCCAGCCAATATTATGAGTCTTGGCTTCTTTTTCAGAGTAAAACAGTGGGCGCATACCCCGATTGTAAAGACTAGCAGGCTTAGTGAAATTGATGATAGTGAATCTGTAGACTATTCCTGCTTGGGTATTAGTGACTTGGAAATAGTACCACTGGGTGTGTTTATTTGTGAAGAGGTCAGGGCGCAGGGTCAACTGGTACTCATATTCTGCCCTAATATAAGGAAGGAAAAGAAACACATAAAATATAAAAATGGCATTCAAGTTTAAATTAAATAAGGAAAATTATTTTACTTTTACCTGTTCACAGAAAGCCTTTTCCCCTGAAGCTGTTTATTTAGGCAGCATCCAATAGCAAGTAATTGTAAAAGATAAAAGTTTTGAAATTTTCTTTTTTATTGGATGTGACACTGCTTCTGTGTTAATTCTCCAAAGCCTTTTTTTTTTTTTTTTGTAAATCAAGAGAGTACATTAAAATGGGCATTTGATAAAAAAGTCTATATTTCAACCCAATTATGTTTCCTATAAAAGAAGTGATTAAAGTGCTCCTGAAACTGAATTAAAGTCCAATGTCCCTTTTTAAACTTCAGATATATATTCCTGCTTTCTGTTAGATTCAGACTCTAGGGATCTGAGATACTATCACTGAGAAAGATTTAAAACATATAAGTTAATACAACCACATACATTAAAAAATTTGAAACTCTTCAAGGACTGTCTTTACAAACCATCTGCATTCCCCATACTTAGTCACTGAGGTTACTTAAAGGTAAAAATAATTTTACTGGTACATTTGTTTTCTACACATATACACACACGATCTTACTGGGGTCATTGTGACTTTTTCTTTACCAAGTAACCTTCTATTCCATCAGCACTATGTACTTCCTTTGTGTGTATGCTTGTGTTATCAACAGTGACCTATGATTAGGTGAAATGAATAATGCAAAACCATAGTTGTTGCATCTAGGTGATGGGTAAGTGAGGGCTAATGGAGAACAATATTATTCTCTGTACTTAAGTTTTGTTTTTTTTTAAGATTTTATTTATTTTTTGACAGACAGAGATCACAAGCAGGCAGAGAGGCAGAGAGAGTTGAGGAAGCAGGCTCCCTGCCGAGCAGAGAGCCCAATGCGGGGCTCGATCCCAGAACCCCGGGATCATGACCAGAGCCGAAGGCAGAGGCTTTAACCCACTGAGCCACCCAGGCGCCCCTGTACTTAAGTTTTTTTAATAGTAAAAACATCTCTTAAAGAATGCCCTTGGAATAGATTCATGCTCGCAAACATATCTAATGGAACATTCATCTCAAATATTATTCCATTAAAAAGTTTGAGAAGCAGTGTGCATGTGTCTCTAGGACAGTTCATACTGGTGTATTAAAAATGTACAGTATAGGAGTACCCTGGGTGGCTCAGTGGGTTAAAGCCTCTGCCTTCAGCTCAGGTCATGATCCCAGGGTCCTGGGATCGAGCCCCGCATCAGGCTCCCTGCTCTGCAGGGAGCCTGCTTCCTCCTCTCTCTGCCTGCCTCTCTGCCTACTTGTGATCTCTGTCAAATAAATAAACAAAATCTTTAAAAAAAAATTTACAGTACAGAAACCTGTTTGACTCAAGTTCAGAGTGAGTCCAGAATGTGAACCTTTTGTACCTCCTTTGAAATCGTCTCCAACTGGCATCATACCTCAGGGAACTGCAGTTCATTTAGGACTACTACAACTCTAATGTACCTAATACAGGAAATAATAAACAGCTGACAGTCTAGCTTCTCAAATAAAAATAATTAAAACCTACACTTTGACTACCTTCTGCAGATTTCCACTCTCAAACCTTGCTTCAAACGTCAAAGTATCATTATAGTCGTCCGCAGGCTGCTTCAGGGATGTTCGGTTGCCCCCTACTCGGGAGTACACAAAACAGGGCTCCTTGTAAGCTGATGGCAGAAAAAGATCGTAATGTCAAGCCGTGTCTAAAGTATACAGATTATTCTGCATAGAATTTGGAAACACTGTCTAACTGAAGTGTCACTAAGGATTTAAAATTTTAAAGTAACTTGCCACTAATAAACAGATTTGTTGAAATAAGAAAGTCTAAGTGCATTCAGACTGGAAAAGCAATGCCCAAAATAAATTCATGTACTTTTTTCACATTAAAAATATTTATTCTGCTTCTGATTATTATGGAGTAATTGGATCTGAACTAGCCCTTCCACTATAACTAGCTATAAAGCTGGGCCAAAGAAAATGAGCGATTTTCACACATCTGGATAACATATATACTAGAGGGTTTGAAAAAAAAAATACATCAAGTAAGGCCATGTCTAACGCTGGCTTTCTTCCTGGGAATACCGTCTGACTACCTCTTAGGCAGGTGGCACTTACGAATAGTCGTGGAGCAGTCTTACTGAGCTGAGGAGGCAAGGGAGTTGTGTGGGGCTGCTGAAACGTCTAAGGCAGGACACCAGGGAGAAGAAAGCTACATAGACGAAGGGCCTCAACAGCCTACACGGTGGTTCCCCAGTCCTTGGCTGGGGGCTTGGCTGTAGAAGCACAGGATAAGACTCAACAAGGTAAGAGAGTGTTACTGTGGGGCTGAGATATCAGATATACCATTCGAGAATATACCGTAATTCTAAACCATTCAGAATGGAAAGACTTCATTGAATACCTCAGCCATTCAATCACGGCTCCAGAAGGCTGCAGGTTAGGTGTACCACATCCAGGGGCAAGGACAATGACCTAGGACCAAATGACTAAGACAAAATGAAAACAGATCTGTCCTTATTTAAAAAAATAAATACATAAAACCAGGGTGGGTGGCTCAGTTGGTTAAGTGTCTGCTTTCAGCTCAGGTCATGATCTCAGGGTCCTAGGACAGGGCCCCGATCAGGCTTCCTGCTCAGGAGGGAGCCTGCCCCTCCCTCCGCTGCTCCTCATGTTCCCTCTCTCTCTCTCTCAAATAAATAAAGGAATAAAATAAAAAAAAGTAAATTAAAAAAATAAAATCAAACCTGAAAGAAGCAAAATAATCTGCCAGCAACTTAGCTGCCTACCAGAACAAAATTTGGCATAATTTTTAAAAAGAACATAATACAGACTCCTACTACATATCTTTCACAATGTCCTGCATAGGATTAGGAAAAATTATGAAGCATGAAGAAAAGCAGGAAAAATGTGATCTACAGTCACACACACACACACACACACACACACACATTTTCAACAAACCCCAAGATAACCCAGATGTTGGGATTAACAGGAGACTTTGAAAAAAAATATATGTGTGTGTGTATATGTATAAAAATATGTATACACACACACACACACACACATAGAGTTGAAATGTGTGGAAGTTCTAAGGCAGGTTAGCCATGTAAATATTTGAAATTAAATTAAAAAAATCAGAGATGCGTGTCTTTACCCTAGTTGTTAAAAAATACGTGAGTATAGGATTTCTAGAATTGTTTACTATATAGGAAACAATCCTTATAAATTCTTCTGTTTTGCCAGCCCTTTAGATAAAATACATATGTTCCCTGGAAGTTATCTTAAGATCTAGAACTCTGACGGTGAAACTGTGCAGGAGTCCCATACTTCCTTACAAAGGTTAGGCTATAGGCTGAGACATCTATGTTTGCTAGCATACTATCCTAAAGCGGATATGAGATTTCGCGTTCCTAGGGTTCTCCAAGTACAAATATTGATACTGACTGTTAAGAAAACTTTCCAGTGGGGCGCCTAGGTGGCTCAGTGGGTTAAGCCTCTGCTTTCGGCTCAGGTCATGATCTCAGGGTCCTGGGATCGAGCCCCGCATCGGGCTCTCTGATCAGCAGGGAGCCTGCTTCCCCCTCTCTCTCTGCCTGCCTCTCTGCCTACTGATCTCTGACAGATCTCTATCTGTCAAATAAATAAAATCTTTAAAAAAAAAAAAAAAAGAAAAGAAAACTTTCCGGAGATACAATCTTAGATGTTACTTGCAGTGTGGGGTATCTTCCCTTTTAATGATGAAACCTCAAGAAACTAACAAACTGGCATGAAATGAAAAGAAGTTCACCTGACAGATTGCACAAATGTGACCTATAAATAGAGCAGCAACAATAGTTGTAGAACACTCCAGTGGGTTTATCTTTGAAAACTGACGTGAAGCGTAATTCCTTCTAAATATAACTCTCCATTGTAGTGGGCAATAGGTTCTATTTTAAAGTAACTTTGCATAAGCTGCCGTACACCGTCAAGAATATAATCAGCACTGAGTCCAGATTTCAGTCCGTCTGTAACCAAACATCGTGATGGAGAAAGGGACTTCCTGGTAATCTGCAGTTTCCATTATAAGCAGCAAAACAAATATAATTAAGGGATGAATCCAGGTACCAAATTATATTTTAGAGCAACATGTCTCATTATGTACCCACCATCTTCAGCTAGATAAACTACAGTGTTTTCCTTGGAGTTTGGATAAAGGGGTTCCATCTCTAGGCCTGTTGGGGTGTACACTGGCTCAGGAAAAGAAGGAGTCCAATCTGGAAAAACAAAGAGAAAACTTGATTTCAATACTACTGCTTAAAATAAAACAGGAAATTTTTTATTGCATGTTTTCAAATTATCCATCAGTATATCCAGGCTAATATTTAGTGTTTTACACAGGGCCTACTTATCCAGGCTTTCTCTCTTTCAACCATCCAGCAAGCTAGCTATGGATGGTTCCATGGTGGCTGGACAGGGTTTAAGACAAAGCAGAAGTACATAGACTTTCGAGACCTAGGTCAATAATGACATGCTGTTGCTTATGCCACACTTGGTTTTGCTAAAGCAAATCAGGCCATCCCATTTCAAGGTTTGGGGAAAAGACACTTCTTTTTTTTTTTTTTAAGATTTTATTTATTTATTTATTTGACAGACAGAGATCACAAGTAGGCAGAGAGGCAGGCAGAGAGAGAGAGAGAGGGAAGCAGACTCCCCACTGAGCAGAGAGCCCGATGTGGGGCTCGATCCCAGGACCCCAAGATCATGACCTGAGCTGAAGGCAGTGGCTTAACCCACTGAGCCACCCAGGTGCCCTGA